>NC_043714.1:73501099-73510307 GCF_006229205.1 Suricata suricatta | reverse complement strand
TTGTAGGTAGGGGAAGGTCAAGTTACACAGCGTATGTTAAACTACTTTGCAAATTGGGAAGCACATGAGGGTTCTTTTTTTCTTCTAAAATATGAAGTTTGCACCGATACAAAGTGTATTGGGGTCCCATTGCTGCTGTGACAAAGTGTCACAAATGTAGTGGCTTAAAACAACACAGACTTATTATCTTACAATTTTGAAGGTCAAGAGTTTAAGATTGGTCCCATCGGGCTATCATCAAGGTCACATCGGGCTATAATCACTTGCATTTCTCTCTGGAGGGGCCGAGGAATACTCTGTTTTCTTGCCGTTGCCAGCTTTTAGGGGCCACCTGCACCCCTTGGCTTCTAGCCCTATTCTTCTGTCTTCAAAACCAGCAACATACAGCCAACTCCCTCTCATGCTGCTTCCCCCTTTGCTTCCCTCTTCCACTTATAAGGATGCTTGGCATTACATTTGGCCCATCCAGAAAAATCTAAAGTCAGCTGATTGATCGGTAACCATAACCCATCTGCAGTCTTTGCTGCATAAATGAACATATTCACGTGTTCTGTGAAGTAGGACATGGATGTCTTTAGAGGGCGTATTATTCTACCTACCAAGAGGGGGTTGCTGAGCTGGGGTGCATACAAGGGGTTATAAACAAGAGGCAAAACAGTTTCTATTGTTAAGATGCTTTCACTCAGTTGTGATTTGAATCCTGGGTTTGAATCCTTGCTCATGATTTCCTTACTGTGTGACCTTAGGCAGGGAACTTAACCTCTCTGGGCCTCAGTTGCCTCCTCTGTTCAATGTGGGTAAAAACAATAGGGCCTATTTCCTGCAGTTGTGTGTGAGTCTAAATAAGTTAACATGTGGTAGGTGCCAAGCACTGAGAATGGCAGGCCCCTAACAGATAGCCAGCGGCCATCATTAGCGTGATAGAGTGTATCTGTTGAATGAATGAATGAATGAATATAGAAAGAAGCAATAGGAGTCTTAGCCAAGACAGGCTGTGGATGTCACGCAAACGAATTTCACACCACATTCTCCTGGGGAACAAGACGTAGAGGCTGTAGACAGGATTAGAAAAGGATTCTTAGAGGAAGAGGAAGTACACCTCATGTCTACACTGCTAAGGAAGTTATGAGCATTGTGTCAAGGAATCGGCACTGTCATCCCTCTGACCAATAAGAACCCTGAGGTTCTGAGAAGTTAAGAATGTCTTAAGTCATACAAGTTATAGCAAATTCAAGCCTGCTTTGTCAGAATCAAAAGCCCAGGTCACCCAATAATCCCCCTTGAGAAACTGAATCTGGGTCACTGTGATAGTTGATTTTAGAGGTTGACGTGGTAAGGCTGTGGTGCCTCATTGTGTGGTCAAACCCAAGTCCAGATGTTGCTCTGAAGGTACTTTTTGGATGCGATTAGCCCTTAAATCCATAGACTTTGAGTCTACTGTCTGAAGCAGGTTACCCTCTCTACTGACCTCCACCCAATCCCCTGGCAGCCTCTAGAGAAAAGGTTCCAGTTGCATCTGGCATTCTCAAGATTGTAACAGAGACACCCTGTTTGAGTTTCCAGCCTACGGCCCTGTGAAATCTGGGCTCAAGATCGCAAAGTCACATCTTGCCTGGGTCTCCAGCCTGCCAGCCTGCCCTGTGGATTTCAGACTTGTCAGCCCCCACACTGTTGTCCTCGTCAGTCCCCTCCACCCCTTATGGCCTCTCTCTGGAGAACCCTGGGTAGAACAGTCAGCCTCTTATACATTTAAATGTACCAGGACAGAACTGTATAGTTCAGATCAGCTTAAACTAGTGAAGGGGAGCCTGGAGGATTAGCTTAGTTGGGTGTGAAGTGGATTGAACTATAGTAGAAATGCTGGCTGCTAACTCCACCTTGCAGTTAACATCCTGTGCCTCTGGGCTCACCACCCAACCTCTGCAGGCTGTGCCCCACACAATCCAGGTACCCCTAGTTAGCCTCAGAAAGCAATTGACCTGATTCCCCAGAGTTTTCTCTGGCAAGAATTCGCACACAAGCTCAGAGTGCTTTGGGGGGTATAGTTACCCTTGATGTAACCTTTAGAAAGTTCCCAAACCCAGGGAACAAAAATGTCCATGAATTCTGAATTTTGGTGCAGAAAGGATATCAGTGATAATCATCCCCGTATTCTTAGTGTTGCACATGAGCAATGGTGACCCTTAGGGCAAGTGACCAGACCACAGTCACCAGGAGTGTGGCGCGAGTCAGAGCGGAATCTGTTCCCCATTGCCAGAGTGCGCCCTTAGCAGTTCAGCTGTGATAAACGATGCCACTTCTCCCCCTGACCAGAACAGTGGCATTTTATGTCAGGGCTATTCCCATCCTCAAGACTGGAAGTTTGCCAGAAAGGGCGATCAGGGGCCTTTTTAACAGAAGCAGGACATTCACCGGAAATGCCAAGTGCTGACTAGTCTCTGCACAGAACCCCCGAGCAGAGGCTTCCAAATGTCAGCAGCTCAGGGAAAGACAATATCCAACTGTATAAATTCAAGACCCACCTCCCCAAATAGTAATTATTCAAAAGTATCTCTTAGTGGAAATGGAGGTAAAGCTGATTTTCTTTCTTTGTTCAAATTCCTCTTGGCCACTGATGCTTGCTTGCTGTGTGTGCCCAAGTCAGGCTCCTTCAAAGGCTGGTTGCACTGGGCCAGGTAGCATCCAGACACTGGCCCTGTTAAGCACACTATTGGTCTGTGGGCTCCAGTACAGGTTTTCCAGGGGCCAGTGCTGGTTCGTTGTTTCAGGAACTGCTCCAGGATACACCTAGGTTTTGGAGTTGATGAGAAGATGCATCTCCCTCTGTCAGGCTGCTTAGAATCTACGATGGCCATAGATGAGAATCCAGGATCCAAGATGGCAGAGATGAGAATCCAAGATGGCGATAGATGAGAATCAAAGATGGCTTTAGGTGAGAATCTCAGGTGGCTTTAGGTGAGAATCCAAGGTGGCCACAGATGCCCCAGACATGGGGAGAGTGGCAGGCGTGGCATTAGGCTGGGTCTGAGCCCCACTTCTTTCATTAACTGCTTTTCCTTCCTTCCCGAGCTGTCATTGATAAGGGGTAACCTCTGCTGGCAAGAGTTTTGTGCATCTATGTAGATGCAGGCTGCCTGGGGAATGTCCAACATCCATTAATGTTGGTGTGAAACTAGCATTTCTCTGTGTTCTTTGTTTTGAAGTCCTCATGAGAGAGAGAACAGTTCCTGAGACCTGTCCTGCTCGCTGACTAGGTCGGGTTGCCTGAACCTTATTGCCTTGCCTCATGGTAGGAGCATTTTGACCATTAAGATCCACAAAACGGTAGGATCGAGGGAGTCAAATGACTAAGATCTGCTGACAGCATATTTCGTATTACTTTGGGACACAGGCATGTGTCGTGCATGCCAAGGTGTATTTGGTATGCATTTAGTTATTGGTTAGTTTAATATTCAATGTATGTAGTGACTGTCTGCTATGGTTTCCTTCCTTCCTTTGTTTTGTTTTGTTTTCTTTTTTTTTTTTTTTTTTTTTGGCATTGTGCTAAGCTGTTTTATAAGGCAGACTGAGACCCCTTCTCTCCCCAGGAGTGCTCAGGCAGATGTGGGCAGCTTGCCTGTTAGAGCACCTGAGTTTGGGACTAAAACCACAGCTACTAAGTGATCCTTCCCACACACAACCTTGAACCTTAGTTGTTGGAAGATGAAATTAGAAGACTGACTTCTACTTTTTAAAAATGTTTGGAAGGAAACACTTTTAAATATCTGTTTCTTCAAGAAAAGTATGATTTGGGAACTCCTCTAACAATAGGCTGGGGTAAAATATTGGAAGTATTTTTTATATCAAAATCAAATGATTTAAAAAATAAATGAAATGAATTTATACTAAGTGTAATCATTAAATATTCAAGATATGTCTCATTTGTTAGAACTCAGATAACTGTACGATGCTGCTTAACAAAGTGTTGGTATTAATTTCATTTATTAGCTGTATGGCTTTAGGAAACTTAATCTTTCTTTTTTTAAAAAATATTTTTAATGTTTCTTTTTGAGAGACAGGAAGAGACAGAGCACAAGTAGGGGAGGGGCAGAGAAAGAGGGAGACACAGAATCCAAAGCATGCTCCAGGCTCTAAGCTGTCAGCATAGAGCCCTATGTGGGACTTGAACTCATGAACCTTGAGATCATGACCTGAGCTGAAGTCGGACACTTAACTGACTGGGCCACCCAGGCACCCCGTCTTTTTTTTTTTTTTTAATGTTTATTTATTTTGAAAGGGAAAGCCTGAGTGGGGGAGGGACAGAGAAAGAGGGAGAGAGAGAATCCCAAGCAGGCTTTGCATTGTCAGCATAGAGCCCCACATGGGGCTCAAACCCATGAACTGTGAGATCATGACCTGAGCTGAAATTAAGAGTTGGACACTCAACCAACTGAGCCACCCAGGTGCCCCAGACACTTAATCTTTCTGAGCTATTTTTTTTTAGCTGTCAGATGAGAGTTGTTCACGCCTCCCAGGAGACTCTGTGAAGGTTTGAGTAAAACTTCACCTGTGATCTTGCCTGGTGCTGTGCTGGGAGTGCCGTATGCCAGCCTGATAGCCCTGGCACCACCTGCACCTTCCTGATGTGCATCTCTGGATGCAGCAAAACCACTTACTTCTAGATCCCAGAACCTCTCTCACCTCTGAAAGTGATTTTCTGTTGGAGCAAGCTGGGGGACAATCTGAGGGTAGGTCTGGTGCATAATGCAAATAGCCAAAGCATCAATTCTTTTGCTTAAAGTTTATTTATTTTGAGAGAGAGCGAGAGCGAGAGAGAGAGAGAGCGAGCAAGCTAATGGGGGAGTGGCAGAGAGAGAGAGGGAGAAAGAGAATCCCAAGTAGGCTCTGGGCTGTCAGCCGAGGGCCCTACTCAGGGCTCGATCAACCCTGAGATCATGATCTGAGCTAAAATCAGGAGTTGGACGCTTAACCAGCTGAGCCATTTAGGTGCCCCTAGAGAATTAATTCTAAGAGGAATAATAGCAAAATATCTTTATGTGGAAGTGTCTGCAGATATTTTCTCATTCTCACCCAAATGCTATAGACTGACTACAATCCCTGCCCACAGTTTCAGTGGAAGAAGGGGCACAGGGAGGTTACATAGTTGTGGGGATGGTGAGACAGGCCATTAACCTTCTTTGTTCCGTGTTCTCATCTTAAAAATGGGATGATACTGATATCTCTCTTATAGGGTGACTTTCTTAATTTAAAAATATTGTTTATGTTTATTTATTTTTGAGAGATAGAGAGAGAGAGAGAGAGAGAGAGAGAGAGAGAGAATGAGAGAGAACCAACAGGGGAGGGACAGAGACCGAGGGAGACACAGAATCTGAAGCAGGCTCCAGGCTCTGAGGTGTCAGCACAGAGCCCAATATGGGGCTTTAAGGCACGAACTGTGAGATCACGACCTAAGCCGAAGTCCAATGCTTAACTGACTGAGCCACCCAGGTACCCCATAGGGTGGCTCTTTAGGATTAAATCAGAGGAAAGCATTTAGCACAGTGTCTGGGCTAGGATAAACTGTTCACCAAACCTTGACATTTATGATGTTGATATCCACAGGGTATCAAATTTTAAAAAGTCATGGTTGTTCATTAAATACGAGTCTGGAGCATATATAAAGGACAGTGAATAGCACTTTCCAGGAGCAGGCAGCATTAAACACAAGCTCACTCTGCCTTCAGTCTGTCTATGACAACAGTGCCACTCTGATATCTCTAAGTTGCTTGGAGGTGATGTGACAGCATATGGTCCTTGGATAAATGACCTAACCTTTGGAAAGAAAAGGCCACTGATCTTTTCTCCCTACTATAGATCCGATGCTTCCCCACCCCTCTAAGCATATCTCAGTACTTGAAAAGATTTGTGTCCCTCTGCCCAGCAAGGACCATGCCTGTCTTGATAAACTCTTAGCGGCCAGACTTGCCCCAGTCTAGGGAAGACAGCCTTTTGGTCCTGGAGGCCTGCCCCGACCCACATGTCAGAGTGACTCTGTTTTCATGCATTCCCTTACCAGATAGCTACTGCCACCCCAACCCATGCCAGGCACTGTGTCAGGGATGGAGGGGACACTGTGGGCAAGCCAGTCAGAGTCTTTGCTTTCATGGAATTTCTGGTGTATTTGAAGAATTAGCTTTTAATAATCTCATGAAGGAATGTAAAATCTCACCAATACAAAGTGCTGCTAGCGAGGGGACATTAGGGTGTGGATATGTGACAGGGAGAAATGGCCATGTCCAGGAGGCTGGAGGTGGGGGATGTTCACTGAAAGGTGATTGTTGAGTTGAAGTTTGAAACAAAGGAGAAGGAAGGACAGGTAAGGATATGAGTGTGTGTGTGTGTGTGTGTGTGTGTGTGTGTGTGTGTGTGTGTGGAGTATGTGTATGAAGACGTGCTGAGAATAGCAGGTGCATTGTACGAGCTTCCTGCAATAGGAGAAAGCCCTGTCTGAAAGGAAGCATGGAATGCTGGGGAGAGTGAAGTAAGGAAGGGGAGACAAAGTCAGGGAGACCACGTGCCCAAGTCCTTTCGACTATCATTGTGATGAGTGCGCATATGCGCACACTTCTAGAAAAATGTTGTCCAGTG
This sequence comes from Suricata suricatta, assembly GCF_006229205.1. Taxonomy (NCBI): domain Eukaryota; kingdom Metazoa; phylum Chordata; class Mammalia; order Carnivora; family Herpestidae; genus Suricata; species Suricata suricatta. The sequence continues at coordinate 73,503,680 of NC_043714.1, read as the reverse complement.
GAACTTTCCTTGAAGGTGTAAAGGTTCTATATTTGCACTGTCCAGTTTGCTAGCTGCTGACCATATGTGGCTAGGATGACCAAGGGATTGCATTTCAAGTTGTGATTAACTCAACTGTAAACAGACACGTGTGGTTAGTGACTTCCTGTTGTATTCCTCAGGTTCACAGCCTGCCTCACGGATATCCTAGATCATAAGACTCTCCTCACTGCTCACTCCTTGGTCTAATGTTTTAATATACAAAGTGTCTAAAATGGCAACACTCATATAGAAGACACTGATTTGGTATTTTTTAGGAAGAAGATGAGGAAAGAGAATAAGAAAGCAATTTGTACAGTTAATAATAACCTCAATCCAGAGCTTTCTAAAGAGTTTACACTGTGGATAATACTGATGCTTATCTGACTGGAGTAGAGTTCAAACACTAATACTGCTATTATTGTTCCTAGTGTAAGTTAAGTGCTTACTGAGGGTTTTTACCCACCAGTCTTTGTGTTAAGAACTCGATCATGTACAAACCCATTCCCCCTGCAGTGGCACTATCAGGTAGGTATTTTTATCTTGGTTTTTCAAGTATCTAGAATGGAGGGCGGAAGTCCCACCTCTGTCTGGTGTAGGCATCATGGTCTATCACTAGCAGCTGTCCATCTTTTGTCAGCAGGAACAAGTCCAGGACAAAAAGATCCCTGCTTTCCAGGGTCACTGTGTTCAATATTTGAGAGCCACTGATAGCTTCCTGGTTTGTGGCAAAATATGCCTTCTTTTGATTCCATCCATTGTCCAAGTCCTTGCCCTCAAAGCAAAACAGAACAAGGCAACCTGAATGGAAAAGCCACCCTGTGGCTTGTACAGGCAAAAGACCACACTTTGGGGGCAGAGGTCGGGTTTCCATACCTGTGTTGACTTAAGGGGCACCTGGTTGGCTCAGTTGGTTAACCGTCCAACTCTTGATTTCAGCTCAGGTCATGATCTCACAGTTTGTGAGATCAAGTCCCATGTCAGGTTCTGTGCTGACTACCCGGAGCCTGCCTAGGATCTTCTCTTTCCCTCTCTCTCTGCCACTCCCCTGCTCATATCCTCTCTCTCTTTCAAAATAAAATTTTAAAAATAATAGTAATAAGTAAAACTAACAAAAAAGGAATTGTTGATTCAAGCTTCCTCGTGGCCATGATGACAGGCCTTTTGAAGGTTTCCAAATGGTCTCCTGCTCTAGGTACCGCACTAAGCCCACAGGAGGCAGCAAGCACATAGGCCTCCTCAAACCAGGAAGAGAGCAGCAAGCATCCCATCAAGCGCCCCCAGTGGTCACATCCTTCACACCTTGTCTTCTCTGGGCTTCCCCTTTCCATCCCACCTCTGGGCAGACGCTGCCACTGCCCTGGTGGTGTTGCTCCAACTATTTATTCATCTGCACTTCTTCCTGTGACTCTTAGTTCAACACTGTCACTCTAGCACCTGGACTAGTGCCTGGCTCACAGCGAGTTCTACAGATTTGTTGAGTAAACGACTAAAGAGCGATGGTACCATCTTGTCAGTACTTGTTTATATGTCTGTCTCCCACCCAAGAGTGAGAACACCTTAATTCAGGACAGTGGTCAGTGGTTGGCAGGTGATAGATGTGGATATGGGGGTGGGGAGTGTGGGCCTGCATTTATTGAGAGAGTGGGCTGAGCGTGATGTTAAAAAGTCTTCATTGATCTTCCTACAAACCTATGGGGAGATATTTTAAAGGCAAGACCACTGTGACTTAGAGATTTTATATAGTTTGTCCAACTTAGTCACTGCACTGTGGTATAGACATAGTAATAGGCGACTCTAGTTCTTGCCTCAGCTCCACCTGTATCCCAAACCCACCCAAGTATTCTCTGGTTTCTCTTTCTAATGTAAACTTGTTTCTAGTTACTTTCAGTGTTTTCAGGCTGGGGAAATATGTGATTTTTCCTTGCTCCTCTAGCTGAGCATTTCTATTTCTTATCTGTTTCATCACTTATACAAAGGGATTTATTTGCTCCTAGAAATTTCCAAAGTGAGAGTAATGACAACTGGTTCATAAGATCATTGAGACCAGAGCATGTCTAGTTAGAGCAGTCCCCAGCACACAGTGAGGCTCAGAAGGAAGGAGCGAAGGAAGGAAGAAGAATGCATTGTAGTTGAGAGAGGATAGATTTTGGTGCCGGAAGATCTGGTTTCACACATTGTGTGAGCTTGGAAGTGACTCTGCTTTCTGGGCTCCCTTCTCTGTATCTGGGGAGGGCAATACTCATTTGGAAGAGTTGTTTTGGGAATAATCTGAAATCACGGATGGGAACAGCTCTACCAATAGAAGGCACATTCCAAGCATTAGTGTGTTCCTCTTCAATCTGTACTTTGTTATATGGAGAGGGTCTCCTTGGGCTAAGTATTAGGTGATATCCACAAGGGGGTGCAGAAGCCACAGTGAAGTGAACCTGATTGTCCATCATACTGATGTCCCCTGAAGTCTCCAGGATGAAATAGCTAGAAATTATTATTCCGAGTGCTCTATTGGCTGGATTTGACCTGATAGGTAAAGATGGATAATAATGATTTTTTTCTTAAAAAA
>NC_043714.1:73498654-73500999 GCF_006229205.1 Suricata suricatta | reverse complement strand
GGCTCTGAGCTGTCAGCATAGAGCCCAATGTGGGGCTCAAACCCATGAACTGTGAGATCATGACCTGAGCCAAAATCGGACTACCAACTGACTAAGCCAACCGGGTGCCCCTAAATTCCTTTTTTTAATGTAAGCAATACTACAAAGCAAGAAGCAATGTTCATAGTCATCCTTTGAAACAGGCAAACAGAGAAACAGAGAGGTTAATGAAGCGGCCTCAATTCACACCACTGTGTATGAGGATCCAGAATGTGAACACAGGCCATCTGAGATCACAGCCTGAAATCTTAGAAACCATCTCTCTGGAAAAGGGTCTGATGGAGAGATACAGGCAGGGAGGGACCTCTGCTCAGAGTAATTGCTCTAGCTTTTAATTTGTTTTTATCTTTTGGTGGGAAGTGGGAAGCAGGAGGAAATAAGAGAGTGGTCAGAAAAATCTTTGTGGTATCAGATTAATATGTTTTATGACTGTTTCTCCTTGGTGGTATATACATGGTCTCCATCTGAAAATGTTTCAGTTCCCTCAATAGAATTCTCTGCTCCTTTGCACACAGTTGTTTCAGTGAGCCCGGGGATCTGACGGACTGTCTGTGAGTGGAACACTTTCTCATTGCCTGGGGTCTCATACAGCTCATTAAATTAAGACTTCCAAAAGTGAGCTGATATCAAATTTACACCAACAGATAAATCGAGACCGTACTTACAGTTTACAGGGGTTAGGAAAGCTGGTTCAGAAGCTTATTATATGTGTGTTCTTGTAACTGGAGCTAATAAAATTGACATAAATCAAGAGTAATGGGTGTTCTCTAGTGAGTGCTTGCGAAGATGAAATTAATGCTTAAACAATATTTATAGTCATTTATAAAAGGCTTTGAAGATGAAAACCATTCTAACTTTTAAGCTTTATTGTTATGCAAATTAGGGAGATCAATCTCTTAGGAAGCCTTCAGGATCAAAAATGAAGAGGTGGCAAAATTATTATTTTAAAGTTCTTCAAATCGGATCAATGATATGGTTGACTTTATGGTGTTATTCCATGATTTTATATTTTTTCATCAAATATTTATGCTTAATGAAATGCAAACAAAATATTTCTTTTACTGTCCTTTTTTTCTCTTCATATACATATATGCAGAAGAATACATAGAAATATCAATGAAATGGATAAATCAAGGAATTTTGTTGGCGTACATATCTTCTTGTACATTTGATTCTTATATATTTCATATATCTGTATTTATCAATCAGTCTATTCAATTCCTACTTCCCATTTTTCATCCAACTCCCAGTAAGTCTATCACATTCGTTTCGAACATCACTTTTCCAAGAGGTTTTCTTGGATTCTTATGAGTTATGACAATTAAACTTATTTTTACCTTGACATCCACTTTTGTATGCAAAGTGTTTGTGTACATGGTAGAATCCCTGGCATGCTGCCCTGGGCACAGCCCCCAGCAGCGTCTTCCACACCACAGATGCCTGTGGCCCTTGGATTACTGCTGTGTTGAAATTAACCGTGATCAGCGGTCAAAGAAGGGAGTTCACAAATGTCAGAATCATAATTAAAATCCCAGTCTTCTGTCTTTAAATTCTCTAGCATGAAGCAAAATGTCAACTTTATTACTCAGTGTACTTTATTAATTAGCTGGCAAATATTTATGTAATTTCCGCTGTGGATCTCGTGACTGTCCTCTGTGGGGAGAGGATGAAACAAGGTCACTAAGTTACTGCTCTTCCTGAGCTCCCATTCTCATCTCAGCTCAGTTTATTTTGGTCTATTAATGAGCAAGAAGAAATATTATGTGTTTGAGAGTGATTTTTGGGGAGAGAAACAGAGAGGGAGCTGCTCCAAACTTACTTCCTGCTCTGTAAATGTATCCAGTCAATTTCAGGGACAACCCATTCTATCCAACTACCTAAGAGTGATGCTTTTTTGAAGCTCAAACCAGTTTCTTCCTTTGTGTAATTAGGAATGTGTATATTAAATATGGATTCCTTATGTCTTTTTAGAACTTACCTTTATAAAGTTCCACAGCACATGCTTTTCTCCCCAAAAGAATATTAGTTAATGAATATCATTTTGGGGTTAGATTCTCTAGTTTAATTGCAGACAACCCTTGACATAGGATGGTTCAACTTAGATTTTTCAACCTCATGGAGGTGTCTGAGTGATCTGCATTCAGTAGAATCTATATTTGAAATTTGGACTGTGGATCTTTTCCCCGGCTCAGGATACAAGGTATGGTACCCTCCCAATCCTCTCTGGTGAGGCAAAATGGTGGCAGGTCCCAGTCAGCTAGAGATCACGAGGGTCACAGCTGACACACTGACACCATTTTGCACCC
>NC_043714.1:73449508-73498554 GCF_006229205.1 Suricata suricatta | reverse complement strand
TCAACCTCATGGAGGTGTCTGAGTGATCTGCATTCAGTAGAATCTATATTTGAAATTTGGACTGTGGATCTTTTCCCCGGCTCAGGATACAAGGTATGGTACCCTCCCAATCCTCTCTGGTGAGGCAAAATGGTGGCAGGTCCCAGTCAGCTAGAGATCACGAGGGTCACAGCTGACACACTGACACCATTTTGCACCCCCACAGTCATTCTCTCATTTCAGCAGAGTATTCCATTAATTATGTGAGATAGTCAACACCTTATCATAAGATACACTTTGTATTAGATGATCTTGCCCAAATTCAGGCTCAGGTAAGTGTTCTGAGCACATTAAGGTAGGCTAGGCTAAGGTGTGATGTTCAGTAGGTTAGGTGTACATGCATTTTTGACTTCGGATATTTCCAATTTACCACAGGTTTGTTGGGACAAAACATCATCATAAGTCAAGGAAGATCTATATTATTCTTCCAAAATCTTGCACTGTAAGTTAATCTTTCTAAGGTATTGTGTTTTATTCTTTATTTAATAATACTACTAAATTCCTTAAACTCTTACTATCAGATTGGCAAAAGATAAATAATAATAATAATAATAATAATAATAATAATATATTGATTTAGCCTTATATTTTACAGAGCAGTTTCACCTTCTTTAAGTCTCACTTCATGGCACTTTTTAAATGTTTATTTCTTTTTTAGAGAGAGAGAGAGTGAGAGAGAGCATGAGGGATGGGCAGAGAGAGAGGGAAACACAGAATCTGAAGCAGGCCCTGTGCTCCATCCAAGATGTCAGCACAGCTCACAACACAGGGCTTAAACTCACAAACAGTGAGATCATGACCTGAGCCGAATTCAGACATTTAACTGACTGAACCAACCAGGCATTGACGGCACTTTTTTAAACTTACATTTAACTGGGTTTTAATTTAGATACTTTTCAAAATCCTTTAAATACAATTAAAAGCCTTTAAAACCAAAATATTCAAGAAAAGTCTAGTGTATATGATATAAGCATAAAACATAAATCAGTAAAGAAAACATAGATACAAAATTAATTCTACCAGATAGATAGATAAGTTACCCATTAGATTTGCACCCAATTGGAATTTGACTTGGAAAGAGAGTCCAAACTTACCAATAATCAAAAGAAATAAAATTTATAGCAGTGGACATTTCAAAACCTAAAACTAAGCTAGTTAAAAAATGTGATTGTGCTATTAATGAGTGAAATGAAACATCAAATAAATGTGCTGAATAAAGGAAAGAATGAATGACTCTAACAAAACTGCCGACAGGATTATCACACTTGATTAAAGGCATCTGGTAAGAAGACATGAAATAGGAAATAAAGTTTAAGGAATAAGTATAATCATGGAAGTAGGCACCCTTTTATCTTTGTTTCTTCCAGCTTAACCTAAGAGAATAATATAGATGCACGAAACAGATGAAATGCATGTATTAATATGCTGGAGGGGAAGCAAAATTTTAGTTCTGCCCTCTCAGACTTTTTCTGCTAGCTCCGAAAAACAGAAATAAGACAGGTCAACAGGAGTATAACACTCACATTTCTAGAAGATGTGCATGGCACAGAGCCCTCATAAGGAATAAGGAACCAAAGGAATGGTGAAACCTATGGACTTTCATGTTGCACAAAGAGAGGCGATTGTGGAAAATCAAGTAACGTCTGTGGGGAGGCAAAGGGAGATAAGAATTATTTTAACAAGGTCTGTTTGTACAGAATCCTCTACATTCCTACTCCTCATCCTAGATGATAGGAAGGTGGCCTTCCTCCTGTTCTAGGGAAGGCATCATTTATGAGAGGTTTCATCTCTCGATTCCAGGAAGAACAGGAAATTAGAATGTTCTTTTCAAAACTGCTGATTGTCCAAAAATCCATATGCAAAAGCGGCATATAGTGGGATGGCATATTCTACCACCTTCAGTCCTTATCAGAGCATTACCTACAGGCGGCAAACAGGAAACAGGATGAAATCACAGAATTATGTGCATTGTTATGATATAATATATCATAAAACATTACAAAATCATAATAGCCACAAAAGATGACAAGGGAATGATATGAACAGCTCTATTTCCACAACTTTGATAAATTCGATGGAATGGACTAATATCTTGAGAGACACAAACTACCCAAACGTATGCAAAGAGAAACACAATCTAAATTCATCTGTACTTATTAAACTGAACAAAGAATTTTTGAAAAATAATCTAAAAAAGAAAACGTCCAGTCCAGATAGTCTCATTGATGAATTCTACCAAATATTTATGGAAGAAATGATATCAGTTCTCAATAGTCTATTCCAGAAAACAGAGGTAGAAGGAACAGTTCTTTTTAAAATTTTTTAAATGTTTGTGTATTTTTGAGAGAGAGAGAGAGAGAGGGAGGGAGGGAAGGAGGGAGGGAGGGAGGGAGAGGGAGAGAGGAAGTGGGGGAGGGGCAGAGAGAGAGGGAGACACAGAATCAGAAGCAGACTCCAAGCTCTGAGCCATTAACACAGAGCCCTATGCGGGGTTCGAACTCGGGAATGATGAGATCATGACCTGAGCCAGAGTCAAATGCTTCACCGACTAAGCCACCCAGGCTCCCCATAAATGAATACTACTTCATTCATTTTATGTGACCGTGATGATCTGAATACCAAGTACTACAGCCAGGTGAAGACTCCCAGGGAAGGAAACACTAATCGCATCTCTCATGGACATAAACAAACAAAATCCTCAACTAAATATTAGCAATATCAATCCAACAAAGTTTTAGGACTCACACCACCCTATTTTAAGAATTAGTACAAATTCACAGTATTCCAGATAATGTGGTATTGGTAAAATGATGGACGCATAGATTAGTGGAAATAGCAAACTCAGAAGTAGACTCATTGAATTTTAGCGATGATCCAGCCCCAATATAGCCCATCAAAATTTAACAATGGCACCACGGCAAACTCGACAGAGAAAGAATAGGCTTTTCAACAAAGATGTGATGACAATTGGGCATCCATCTACAAACAGAAAAAAAAAAATGGACCAAGACCTTGCACCTTATATAAGACATAACTAAATGCACCACAGACGGAAATATAAAATGAATATATGCAGTGTGCAAACTTGGGTCTAGAGAATGTCATGACCGTGTGGACAGAACTGAAGAAACTATGATGCTTAACTAGGGATAATAGTTAATTATTCCGTGTACTAGTTTTATTTCTTTCCAAATGTGTGCATCTTGCAGATTTTCTGTAATGAGTTTAGTTTTATAAGGGGGGAATTATGCTAGACCTTTAAAGACATGGAGTAAAATTCATTAATTAAAACAGTCATGAGGACTGTTGGAACAGCTGGGCTGCTGCTGCCTGAGGGCGACTGAGGATCACTGTCCCCTCAGGCTCCTGGGCTGCTGAGATCCTCTCCTACTTCTCTTTCAGGGCTTTTTGCCAAGAAATGGGGGCCCAGAAGGCAGTGAAAGCGGTGCTGTACGGAACTGCACATCCTTCCCTTTCATAAAAGCCATGATAAGATAGGGGGAAAATAGAACCACCTTTATTTGTACTCTGGAAATGAATCAAAGGCTTGCAGCCTCCCACCCCCACCCCACCAAGCAACCTCTCTTTCACAACATCAGAAAGACTGGTTCTTAGAAAGAAATGGGAGTCTGTGGGATCTTAACGTGCCTCAGCCCTGTCTTCCACAGGGGAGTTGAGGATTGCCCACGGTCCCTGGGCCGCAGGGGGGCAGGGGCCTGCCTCACAAAGACTTGCAGTGCATCACTGGTTCTGACAGGGCTGGAGGCTCCTTGTTAGACTGGCTCCAAGGGATTGGATGGTCTACTTTGAGTGACTTGAAATTAGCCTCCAGCAGGTCCTGAAGAGTGGGGGAGGGCTTTGTGGAAGATGGGCATAGTCCTGGCTGCCATCACCTGGGGGCCAAGTCCTCCCTGGTGCAGCAACCTAACCAAGGCTTGAGGGGAAAGGCTCGTGAATTAAGCCTCCTTAAGAGCTTTGAAAAACTCTGTGGAAGCCAAGCTCATGCTCTGGAAGGACCTCAGAAGGCCCTAGACTGTCACTCCTGATGGCCTTGATGTTTCTTGAAAGGCTGCACTGTTGGGGGAGGTCATGGAGAGGCTTCATGGTGACTGAAGAGGGGCCCCAGGGACGGGCGGCTCCTACCCCGCCCCCCACCTGTTTGGACCTGTGCTCTGATCCCATCCTGTTCCCACAGTGGGAGCCATTTCCAAGGGCGCAGCTCTGAGAGGCTTGTGACAGTGATCTCACCTCCTAAGGCCTTTCTGGAAATTCCGAACATCCCGCGGGCAGGTGGGAGACTCCTGCAGCGGAGACCAGCCTCTCTGAGTAAGTCCCCTGCTTCCCCAGCACGTCTCCCTGCCTGCATCCCCCCCAGGCCACGTTCTGGAAGGCCTGCCCTCCCTGGCCTCCCAGCACCAGCTCCTTGGGATTTCCCCGGAAGCTACCAGGGATCTGGGGCCAACAATCAGTCAGGGGGCTCAGGCCAGGGCCCTGGAACAGGAGGATCCTGGGGACCCTGGCTTGGTCACCAGCTCTGTGCACAGAGTGGTGGTCTGTGTGTCCGGTGCTGGGGAACCTGGGCCATGCCGCAGAGGCGCTGGGCCTAGCAAGAGGCAGAGCAGGGGTGTGGGGTGGGGGTGGGGGGGTTCTGCCTGCAGGGCCGGCGCAAGCCAGGATGGGAGGCATGTAGCTGCCCAGACAGTGCTCCGTTGGCTGACCTGGAGGAAGGAGAGCAGGCCAGATAGGTGGGGGTCTCGGCTGCCCTTGGGCGGAGCCAGGAGAGTGCAGGCTGCCTGAATTATGGCCGGACACTGTGACAGGGTCTGATGGCGATGCTCAGGGGTAGAATGTCTGGGAAAAGGAGAGAGGTGGAGGGTGTACTGCTGATGGGGAGTGATGCCCACGGGGTGCCTAAGCCATTGGACCTCTAATGGAAAGGACGGCAAAAGCAGAACAAAGGCAACCCCCGCCTCTTCTGGAAATGTTGATTATGAGAGAACATACACAGGCCGAGCTGATCCATGTAGCTGCCAAGTTCAGGCCAGGGAAACCAGGCATGGTTGGCGCAGAGATGGGAAAGGGTGCTGGCACTCTCTCTGGTGGGGCAGGAGGAAGAGGAAATGAGCAATGTCACCACACACCGTGTCCTCTGGCAGTGTCTGCGTGGAGCTCAGGTTCAAGAATCTACTTTTTTATAGAGTGAATTATTCTAGCCTGCAGGGAGGCTGAGGCCAATGCAGGGGGCCTCCCTGGCCTCACGGGGCCCTGGAAATCCATAAATGAGGCACAAGAGATACTTCAGGAGTTGGGAATAAGACAGGCCATCTGAACCCGTCCTTGAGGGCCAGGCCATAGTCACTTGAGGAATGAAAGCTAAGAGTTCCAGTCTGTCTCCAGTACCTGGTATGGGCCGTCGAAATTCGTGCTGGTCCCAGCTGTGGGACAAGACATTTATGATGTTGGGCAGTCCATTGCTGATCTGGGGAAAGTGACAAATCCCACGTGTGGACCGTGGAAAAGATCGGAATGCACGCACGTGGTCATGTGCAGGAGATTTTTAAAATTCAAAAAGCTATTCCAATCGGCTATAAATTGTGCAATAAAAGTATCCTGGAAGCAAATTCGGTTTGACCTCACTGCTCTGGGGACCCCACCTGGAGGGATAGAGTGGCCACCCACTGTCGTGTTTGTTGGTCGGCCTGTGGAAGGCCTTCCAACCTGAACAGCAGTTTCGACCTGCCCCACCTGCCCCTGCCATCCCAGCAGGGGCCAGCAGGGGGCCTCAGGGGTGCTCCCCAGACACCCCCCATTTCTGGATTCATGCCTCCCACTCTCTGGGAGAGGATGCAGGCCAAGACGCCTCCAGGAGAGGGCCTTTGGAGGCCGTCAGAGGCCTCTGTTGAGCTCATTGTTCACTGATTCCCAGAAACAAAGGGTGACTACTCTGGTGGACACTGCACTCAATGCACTGTAATCCATGGTAACCCGCAGATGTTTCCTGGTCCCCTTAGTGCCTTTCTTTGATGATTAATGGGGGTTAGAAGTCATGGCTCTTTTGACACTGCAAGTTGGGTACCCACCCCCCTCCCTAGAATACAAGGATTTTCTCTCTCCGGTACCAGAGAGTGTACTGGGCAATGGTATCCTACAAGGTCAGACTTTGCAAAACTCCATCGGTGAATTCTGCCTCCCATTGGACAAATCAGACCAATGCTGAGAGGGAAAGCCAACTGGTAGCCAGGAAGTCTTCCACTCCCACAAAGGGTGGTGACTACCTGGGCGGCCTAAGGATACAAGAGGAACTATCTGTGAGCTGCACTCAGTACCAGTGGGTACCGTGCACCCTGTCAAAGCACTGTCAACAGCCTTGCTGCAAAGTGAAGAAAAACAGCCTACAAGATGTGTGGGACCCCATCAAGTACCATCACACAAGTTCCCAAAGAAGAGAGAGAGAAGGAGGCAGAAAAAAATATTTGAAGAAACAATAGAGCTAAAAACATCCCAACTTCGATGAAAACATTAGCCTGCTACTTTTACAAGAAGCTGAATAAATTGCAAGTAGGATAAGTTAAAGAGACCCACAGCAAAGCACAACATAATTAAATTGTTGAATGTAAAGACAAAGACCCCTGAAAGCAAGAAAGAAGCAACTCATAAGGAACAAGGAATCGTCAAGATTAGCAAACAATTTCTCATCAGAAACCATGGAGGCCAAAGGCAGTTGGACGACTTATTAAACTGCCTAAAGAAAAATAGCCTAAGGACCGAAGGATTCTGTATCAGGCAAAGCTATCTTCAAGGTAGGAGAAATTGAGACATTCTCACATAAAAAGTGAGAATTCGTTAATCTCCGATCTGCTGTATAACAAACATCAAGGGAGTTTCACAGGCTGGAAGGAAAGGACCCAAGTTGTAACTCAAACCCACGTGAAAACTAACAGTGGGAAATATAACTATATAGGCAAATATTAAAAAAAAAACCAGTACAAATGTATTTTTAAAATATTCTCTCAAAATTTCAGGATTTCAACTCTTGTGCTCATTTTATTTCCAATTCGTTACAGTTCCAGATAATAGGATCCTCGTGTTAATCCTAATTAGAGGCCTCTTGTGAATCCTGTGCTCCAGGTAATTTTAATGATCCATTTGCTTTATAAACTTTTGACAGTGTTGTTTCTCATTGTTCACTACTTTGCTGTAGCTAGGGTGAATCTAACGGGCTCATTTGGAAAGTATTTCTGTATCGTCTGCTCAAGGATAATGTGGAGGTCCTTGTGTCCTTCTCAATTTTATGTGGGTATTTAAGAATATCTCCAGTGTTCCTATGTGTGGATGTGATATTGAAAAGTGGATAAGAGGGATGCAAATCATGAAAGACTAGTGAATACTGAAAATGAACCAAGGGCTGAAGGGGGAGGGGGTGGGGGAAAGGGGAGTGGTGGTCATGGAGGGGGGCACTTGTGGGGAAGAGCACTGGGTGTTATATGGAAAACAATTTGACAATAAACTATTAAAAAAAAGAAAAGTGGATAAGAAAATAAATACTAAAAGAAAAAAGAAAATAAATATTTTAGGAAATTTTTTTATTCAAGTATAATTGACATATAATATCCTGTTAGTTTCAGGTGTATATCAGAATGCTGTGATGTTTCTACATGTTTCAAAATGATCCTCATGATAAGTCTACTTACTTTCTGTCCATGTAGTGTTATTACAGTATTAATGACAATGTATCTCAGACTGTATATTACCAAGAGTTATTTATTCTATAACGGGAGGTTTGTAGCTCTTTATTACCCCTTGACCTGTTTCAGCTGCCCCCTCAACCCTTCCACAACCCTCTGGTAACCAAGTTTGTTTTCTGTATCTATAAATCTGCCTCTGTTTGGTTTGTCCATTTGGTGTTGTTGTTGTTGTTGCTTTTGTTTTTGTTTTAGATTCCACATGTAAGTGAAATCATGCAGTATCTGTCTTTCTCTGGCTCACTTATCTCACTTACTATAGTAAACTTTAGGTCCATCCATGTTGTGGCACATGGCAAGATTTCATAATTATGGCTGACAACATTCCATTCATATATCTTCTTTATTGATTCATGTATTGATGGACACTTAGGTCACTTACGTATTTTGGCTGTTGTAAAAACATGCTGCAGTGAACACTGGAGTGCACATATCTCTTCGAACTGGTATATTCATTTTCTTTGGATGAATACATAGAAGTGAAGTTGCTGAATTCTATAGGAATTCTGTTTATAATTTTTTGAGGCACCTCCATACTGGTTGCACCAGTTTGCTTTCCCATCCACGGTGCACAAGGTCCCTTTTCCTCTCATCCTCAACAACTGTTCTTTTTCTTTTCTTTTTTTTAAGTGTATTTATTTATTTTTGAGAGAGAGACCAAGAGAGAGTGAGCAGGGTACAGGGAGAGAGAGAAGGAGAGAGAGAATCCCCAGCAGGCTCCACACTGTTGGAACAGAGCCCAATGTGGGGCTCAAACCCACAAACCATGAGATCATGACCTGAGCCCAAACCAAGCGTTGGATTCTTAACCAGCTGAGCCACCCAGGTGCCCCTATTTTTTTTTTAATAATAGTCAATCTGACTGGCATAAGGTGATGTCTCATTGTGGTTTTGATTTGCATTCCCCTGATGATTACTGATGCCAGACATCTTTTCATGTGCCTGTTGCTCATTTGTATGTCTTCTTTGGAAAACTGTTTATTCAAGTTATCTGCCCACTTTTTATATTTTTATTTTTGATTTGTTAACTTCAGCATAATTATACAGTTTTATATTAGTTTCAGATGCACAGTACAGTGATTCAACAATTCCATACATTACTCCGTACTTAGAATGAGAAGTGTCCTCTTGATCTCCTTTGCCTATTTCACCCCTCCCCCTACCCAGCTCCACTCTGGCAACCATCAGTGTGTTCTCAATGGTAAAGACTCTTGATTTGCCCCTTTTTCCTTTGTTCAGTTTTTTTGTTTCTGAAATTCCATATATGAGTGAAATCATATGGTATTTGTCTTTCTCTGACATATTTCAATTAGCATAATACTCTATAGATGAATCTATGTTGCTGCAAATGACAAGAGTTCATTGTTTTTCATGGGCGAATAACATTTCATATTTATCTATTATCAGTTTATGGACACAGGCTACGTCTATAATTTGGCTATTATAAATACTGCTGCAATAAACATAGGGGTGTATATATCTTTTCAAATTAGTGTTTTTGTGTTCTTTGGGTTAATACCCAGCAGTGGAATTTCTGGATTATATAGTGTTCCTATTATTAATTTTTGGAGGAACCTCCATACGGTTTGCCGAAGTCGCTGCACCAGTTTACATTCCCACCAACAGTGCACAAAGGATCCCTTTCTCCACATCCTCACCAACACTTGTTGCTTCATGTTTTTGATTGTAGCCATTTTGACAGGTGTGAGATGACATCTCATGGTGGTTTTGATTTGTACTTCCCTGACGATGAGTGATGTTGAGCTCCTTTTCATGTGACTGTCGGCCATCTCCATTTCTTCTTTGGTGAAATATCTGTTCATGTCATCTGCTCATTTCTTTACTGGATTTTTTTTGGTGTTGAGTTGTACAAGTTGTTTATATATTTTGGTTAGTGATCTTTTATCGGATATGTCATCTGCAAATATCTTCTTCCATTCAGAAGGTTGTATTTTAATTATATTGTTTCCTTTACTGAGCAAAGCTTTTTATTTTGATGTAGTCCAATTATTTATATTTTTTGTTGTCTTTGCCTTAGGAAACATACCTAGGAAATGTTGCTGCAGCTGATACAGAGAAATTACGGCTGGGCTCTCTTCCAGGATTTGTATGCTTTCAGGTCTCACATTTAGGGCCTTAGTCCACTTGGGTTTCTGTCTGTGGATGGTGTGAAAAAGCCGGCCAATTTCATCCTTTTGCGTGCAGCTGTCTGGTTTTCCCGACGCCATTTCTGCAGGTCTGCTTTGGCAAGAGATGTGGATCCAAGGCCTGGCTGCAGTGTGTGAGTCAGAGGACACGAAGGCATGTTGTTGGTAAGTTAGGTGGGGAAGGTTGGCGCTGTGCTGGCTCCCGCAGGTGTCCATGTATATGGTCTGGGGGGAGGGGAGCGGAAATGGTGCACATCGGCTATTTCTTCTTAGAGAATTCTCCCAAAGCTCCCTGCCCCTGTGGCACGGGCTCTCAGATTATTAAATAAATCTTTCCATTTACCTCAGGTGTTTTCCAAGCTGTTCCAAGTTTCTTCTCTGCTGTATCTCAGCAGGGCTCTTTGTGCATTTCTTTAAAGGTGGGCCTCAGTTTTCCATCGCCCTCCAGCTCTCCCAGAACTGAGCCCCCGGATTTTTAAAGTTCCAGGTCGTGTGGCCCAATGATTGTGACAACTTGTGAAATTAGGCCCCTGTGGCCTTCCAACCCGACTCCTATGGGGATTTGTCTTCCCATGCAGGTGGTGTAGGGTGTATTTCCCTCATGTACCTGCGGCATCCCTCTGTCCCACAGATGGTCCCACTGCTCAGTTTAGCTCCCAACCCTATCTCTGACCTCCCCCCGCTCTTCGATGTGGATTCTTCTCTACATTTAGCTTTGGAGAGTTTGTTCTTCCAAGCCTTGGGTCACTTTCTGGGTTATTGACACTGATGTGGTGTTATCTGGTTGCATCTGTGGGATGAGGAGAGCTCAGGGTCCTCCTACTCTGCCATCTTCCCCAGAAGGCTTCGCTACCCATTTTTGAAATCAGGTCGTTTGTTGTTTTGAGATTAAGTTGTGTATGTTCTTTATATATGTTGGATATTAAACCCTTATATATATGGTTTGTAAATATCTTTTCCCATGCAGTAGGTTTCCTTTTTGTTTTGAAGATAGTTTCCTTCACTGTGAAAAAGGGTTTTAATTTAATATTATCCAATTTTGTTTACTGAAGGTGGGTTTGTTTTTGTTTGTTTGTTTTGTTGTTGTTTTTTTTTTTTTGCCTTTACCAGGGTCCAAAAAAATCTAAGAGTGATGTCAAAGAGATTATTGCCTGTGTTTTCTTCTAGGAGTTTTATAGTTTTAGGTCTTATAGTCTTATATTTAAGTGTCTAATCTATTTTGAATGTATTGTTGTATAAGGTGCAAACTAATGGTTTCGTTTCATTCTTTTGCTTGTTTTGGGTGAACGTTTAGTGAGTCATTGGGAACTTCTCCTAATCCCTGTCACTGTGGCACACAAAACGTGAAGGCTAATAGTTGGGAAATCTCCATTTACAGTAGGATATTGACAGGCTGGATTACAGGCTGAGAAAGGTTAATAGAGTGGAGTGTGCTTGGAAACTATCTCTCAAGAGGAACAGAGGAGACTGATAACATGAATCTTAGAAAAGAAGAGATTAAAATAGTGCTTTTCAAAAATGATTTTAAATTACTAGAAGACTTTGATTTTGTGACAATTAAAATCCTAAATCGCAAAGCTGATAATAAGGACAGCTTCTGTGGCTGAAGTGAGGTCAAAACCTTGAGGCCAGTCCCTGGGGCTGAACTCAGTTTGTTTATCTCGGGATCCTTCCTAAGGTTATAGAAAAGCACTTTTCTAAGAAGACAGTCTTAGGTGCTAAACTATGTGGTACTTCAAATTTCAAATAAGGAATAAATAAAAATAAATTCTATTGACCTAAAAGGAACTTCAAGACTACTTTTTTTTTGGATGGATTTCCTTTTATTTTTTTTAATTCATCTTTTTAATTTACATCAAAGTTAGTTAGCATATAGTGCAACAGTAATTTCAGGAGTAGATTCCTTAATGCCCCTTACCCATTTAGTCCATTCCCCTTCCAACAGCCCCTCCAGTAACCCTGTCTTTGTTCTCCATATTTAAGAGTCTCAGGTTTTGTCCACCTCCCTGTTTTCGTATTTTTTTGCTTCCCTTCCCTTATGGTCATGTTTTGTTTCTTAAAGTTTTCATATGAGCAAAGCCATATGATATTTGTCTTTCTATGACTGTCTAATTTCTCTTAACATAATGCCCTCTAGATCCATCCCACATACCTGCAAATGGCAAGATTTCATTCCTTTTGATTGCTGAGTAGTACTCCATTGTGTGTGTGTGTGTGTGTGTGTGTGTGTGTTTGTGTGTGTGTGTGTGTATACACCACATCTTCTTTATCCATTCACCTGTCAATGGACATCTGGGCTCTTTGGGTATTGTTGATAGCACTGTGATAAACATTGGGGTGCATATGCCCCTTCGAAACAGCACACTTGTATCCCATGGATAGTACCCGGTAGTGCAATTGCTGGGTCCTCTTTTTAATTTTTTGAGGAACCTCCACACTATTTTCCTCAGTGGCTTCGCCAGTTTGCATTCCCACCAGCGGTGCCGAAGAGACCCTCTTTCTCTTGCGAGATGTTGCATCCTCACCAGCATCTATTGCTGCCTGAGTTGTTAATGTCAGCCGTTCTGACAGGTGTGAGGTGGTGTCTCGTTGTGGTTTTGATTTGCATTTCCCTGGTGATGAGTCATATTGAGCATTTTTTCATGTGTCGGTTGGCCATCTGGGTGTCTTCTTTGGAAAAGTGTCTATTCATGGTTTCAAGACTATTTTTTAAATGGAAAATTATCTCTTAATAGAATACATGGCATGCTATGATAATTATTTTAATAATACTACTTATTTCTACCAATTATTGGATGATTACTATAGTTGTGAATAAGGACTTAGAAACCAGAATTCTAACTCTCCCACTTACTAACTGTTTTACCTTGGACAAATAACTTAAACTATCTATGGTTGAGTTTCCTCACCTGTAAAATGGGAAAATAATGAACCTTTCTCATAAGTTTTATGTCAAACGTTTAAATTGTTTAATATTTGTGATGCATTTACAATCGTGCCTGGCACCTAGGCACTACTAATTATGGGATATATATATATATATATATATATATGTGTGTGTGTGTGTGTGTGTGTGTGTGTGTGTGTGTATAGATATATATACTATATATACACACATAATATATACACACATGCTACTAATTATGGAATATATACATATAATATGGGATATGTGTGTGTGTATATATATATAAAACAAGTCAACGCATAGACAAATAATAAATCTGTGAACAAATATTTACAGATGTGTAAAAGTTAATTATTTATAAAATAAAAACCACAGAGGTTTAATGACAGAGGAGAATTTGTTTAAAACATCCCTGTTACAGCTAAAGGAGTAAAGTTTAACATTGTATGTGACAATGGATGTGTGATATTTTTTAACATCGCACTGAAATTCATCTCAGTCACTTGGGAGCAAACAGAGAGGTATTTTCTCTTACATGAGTCTTAGGTTTAATCCCTTTGGAATGTATTTTGTTCAAACGAACATCCAGTGTCAGAGTCCAGATATATTTGGATTATTTCTAATATACAGACTTCAAAGGGAATCTGTTGCGGTGAATTCTGAATACTGATACTAGATCTACTATGAGACTGTGTGACTAAAAATGAGTAAGTGTCTGAGTAGAAAGCAGTAAAATACCAAAATTATGGAGGATGCAGAAGAAACCAGAAGGTGCTCCTGGGTCCATGCTAGCAGTCACATAAATCACTGAAGTTACAGCAACAATCCGGTGTGATTAGTGAATAGGAAGTGAGTTTAGGATTGAAACATCTGGTGTAGCTTTAGTGACTCTTCTCCATCTTCATCCTCCTGATAGGAAGGGAACGAGGGTGTGGCTGAAGGCGGCAGGTGGGGGAGGGGGCAGGCAGACATCTTCCTGGGTGCCTCTTCCCCCTGAATCTCATGCTAACGATGACAAGGAGTTTGCAGTAGAGCTGAATTGATCCATTATTATTCCGTAAACCTCCCTTAGACATGGCAACTGGGGACATCAATCCAGTAGAAAGACTCCAGTATTACCAAGGGTGTTCTTTCTATGCTAGAGGTCATTTTGAAGAGTTTCTCTAAGTAAATAAAGTTTCTCTGTCTTAGGATTTCCTTGCCTACATCTTCTCACATAAAATATTGATACAAAAGAGAGCAAAAATGCTAGGTATTGTGTTTTCTGAGTAATATATATATATATATATATTTTTTTTTTTTTCTTCCTCAATGGCTTCAGAGGAAGAATCTCCAGTTCGTAGAGCTTCCTTGAGGGAATTGCCACTATCCCCCACCTGGGGTGAAGAGGAAGAAGTCCTTGTGCTAGGCTTCTAAGATGCTCCTGCTTTTGAGTGTTAGGACAAACTAGCCCATCTGGCGTTCACAGTAGTGTTGCTAGTGCTGCCGTTCAAACAGATGGATTCTTGGATTAATAAATGGGGAGGACCAGCTGATGTGTTGGCTCTGCTTATCAAATATAAGGTGTAAAGAGTTGGAAGTAAGTGTTTAACAAGCTTTCTGTCCCAATTATTATCACCTTCAAGGACATCAAAGCTATCAGATGGTTTAAAAGAAATAGGTAAGAACTTTGGTTCTGAATCAAAAAAAGATCAGCAGACTGTGAAGGGGTAAGACAATTATTCTGACTTCTTTCTAAAATGCTATGGCAAGAATAAAAACGAG
This sequence comes from Suricata suricatta, assembly GCF_006229205.1. NCBI lineage: Eukaryota > Metazoa > Chordata > Mammalia > Carnivora > Herpestidae > Suricata > Suricata suricatta. The sequence continues at coordinate 73,483,954 of NC_043714.1, read as the reverse complement.
GCAAAAGACACTGTGTCTATAAAGGAGAATGTACTCAGGAGAATGGAAGAAGAGAGCATGTTTATCCATTGATTTATTGTTTGGTTGAATGATTAGTTCATACATTCATTCACTCAGCAAATGGTTATTGAGTATGTAGCTCTGGGGTTTTCCTTAGTGCCTTTTTCTACTCTCATCTCCCATCATTGACATTTGTATCTCCAATGCTCTGACAAAACTGAATGAATTACAGTTCCTAGAAGTCACCGCACCATGGTATGTTCCCACACAGCTAAGCAGGTGTTAGTTTGGAATGCTCACTTTCCTGCCAAGGACTTTGCTGATCATTTTTGAAAGACCTTATTCAAATTTTACATCTGTGGCATCACCTACGACTGCCTAAGGGAGTCAGTGTGCCCTTTCCCATATCTGTACATTCTTCAATTTTGCAAATGCCACGATTTTGGAGATCGTTAGGAGGAAAGTCATGTGAGTCACCCATGTGCCAACCGAATTCTTACATAGACATTTGAAGAAAGGAAGAGAGAAAAATCCATGGTGGAAAAACTAATTCTGGAGGGGAAAAAATTAGGGGATAGAAAGTAACTGTGAAATCCCAGTTAGTGACCTCCATGATTTTCAGGAGGACAATGCCTCTGTCATAAAGAGAACAGGAACGCCTAGCAGTGCAGGTGGTGAATGTTTGGAGAAAAGGAGCGGCTGAGTTAAGATGAAAAGTGCTTGGGCCTGGCGGGAGGGGCGCAGGGCAGAAGGTAGAGCTGAGTGTGAAGCATTTCAGCTAATAAAGCTGCTAACTAACTGCTTCACAGGCAGGTGATTCACAGCCACTCTGCCTTTCAAGGCCATTAATGCCCCGTTTAGAATATCCAGGAGATGGATTACTGTACTAACTACTTTGCACACTAGATTTACAAGGAGGATTTAGTGGAATATTTCCTCCTCCAATAAATCACACGATGAATATTGATCGTGGTGCCCTCTACTTATCTAAAAGTTTTATGTGAATTATAAAGAAAAAAAGCAGTGACTATTTCAGTGGAAGGATTGGAAGGGGAAGGATCTTGTCGAGAAAACAAATATGTGGACGTGTCCTAAAATATGCTGGGCCAGTGTTATACAGTGAGGGATGAGTATATAACACAGCACAGCGGATTGGGACCAATTTATTAGATGCTATACAAGTGCTAAACTGCCTTAAATCAATAGTTTGCAAGGCAGCAGAAGGTTGGGTGTAATAAGTCATCATCTTAATGAAATATAGATTATTCCAAAACTATTAAACAAGCAGTTGGTGTCAGGAAAATTGTTCACTTTTTCAGAGCTAAACAAAACCATCTATTTTAGAGGAGGGAAATCAATAGACATCTGTGGCTTGGCATGGAGCTTGAATATATAAATAAACTTATAGCTGAAAGTATTCACTGACACCTCTTTGGATTCTACTATCTTCATCGTTACTTAATTTCTAAAAAAATAATTTTATACGAATTATACTGAAGTTGAGAATAAAAGCAACTACTGCTCTTTTTTTTCATCTTCACTTTCCTTTCCCTTTTCTTTCTCCTCTGCCTCTTCCCTGCTATACATAGAGCACCTATTAGGTGATCATAGATAATGTCCTGGGTGATTTGTGTGAGTTAATCTAGTGAGTGCTGAGAAACAGGTACTGCTCCTTTGCACCACGGTCTAGGTAGTAGGCGTCCAGAGTAATTATATAACTGCCCAGTGTTGAACATTTAGTCCCGTAGCATTGGGCATGCGATGCAGACATTCGAATGGACTCTGTTTTGAATTTGGAGACCTCAAAGACTTCCAGATCAATCTCTCCACATGGACACCGAAGTCCTTCATGCTGCCCAGGTTCCTGTTTGCAGACATGCACCTGCTCTGGGTGTCTTCACGGGTGAGTCCCATCCCAGAGCCCATCATCTTCCAAATGGGCATATCCCAATATGGCGCCTGTCATCAAAGTAACCATGGGTCAAGGTCAGTGATACAGATGCCCCAGGTTTTGCTGAAATTACAAGTGAGATTTCTAAGAAAGATTTCTTTCTTTCCACAAGGATGTCAAGATTGGAGACATTCAGATGAAATATACCGTAAGCTTCTTGCTGAGATTCTTGGGTTCTGAAATCTGCCATAAAAGCCTCATATGCTCTAATAAAGGAACAAGGAAAACACTGCAGTGTTTCTGTTACTGTGATCTTTCTTTCTTTTCCGTTTTATCTTCTTGGTCTCTCTCTCTCTCTCTCTCTCTCTCTCTCTCTCTCTGCCATGTTCCATTAGTGCCATCAGTATATCCCTGACCCTCACCTTTTAGTCATAGTATAGATATTTATTTTTTAAAGTTTATTTATTTATTGAGAGAGAGAGAGAGAGAGAGAGAATCCCAAGCAAGCTCCAAGCTCAGCATGGAGATCAATGCATGACTTGATCTCCTCAACCATGAGATCGTGACCTGAGCTGAAATCAAGAGTCAGACACTTAACTGACTGAGCCACCCAGATACCCAACTATAGATATTTTAGAGGCTTTCATACATTCATTTACTTGTGCATTCATCCAATATTTACTGAATGGCTATATGTGAAAGCCACGGTGCTGTTTACTGATCCTGCCAATATTCTGAGATAGTCCATAAGAGGATGACATAGGAACATTCCTTTACTTAAATTATGTGGAAGATCCATAACTTGATTTAAGTTCTTAGGATTGGGAGTTTGCATCTTTCTGTCTGTTCCTGCCCTGGCCAGCGGGTGGTCAATGGGTCTCAGGTTCCTGAGGGAGGGAGAGAGAATAGGGGGGCAGGAGGCACAGAGAGTGGAGGCAAGACAAGGTTTCTGATCAAGCCCCATTTATTGAGAAAAAATCCACACTTTAAATAAGGTACAGGGCGGGAATTGAAGCAGCTAACCTAGGTTGGTTGCTAGGATACAGAGTCAATTGATTAAAGTTATGTAAAGGAGGAACCAAACTAAAGATTTTAGCACAGCTGCCTGATGGCCGACACCACCCTGCCTGTAGGTGGTTGATCTTTGTTCTTTTTGCTTCTCCTGACAGGGAGTGGCACTTCCCTGCCTATATTTTAATTCAGGTAACTCCCCTCAGGGAGGGATATTTCCCTCCAGTAAACTGCTGAGCAGCTGAATCTTTGCAGCTTCCCACATCTTTCCAAGGGATTTCCATATCTGTCAGCTCACCTGAACACTTAATAAGTCCAATATTCCCCCCTTAGGACTGTTGTCACTTATCCACTTATTTAAAAGGCATTTAAAAAAATCTCTTTTTCATACATGGTGCCAGAGATAAAATGTTAAGTTTAATTTTTTAAATGTTTTTATTTATTTTTGAGAGACAGAGAGAGATAGTGAGAGCAGGGGAGGGTCAGAGAGAGAGGGAGACACAGAATCTGAAGCAGTCTCCAGGGTGTGAGCTAGCTGTCAGCACAGAGCCCAAAGTGGGGCTCGAATCCACGAACCATGAGATCATGACCTGAGCTAAAGCCAGACGCTTAACTGACTGAGCCACCCAGGCTCCCCTAAAATGTTAAGTTTAAAAGAAATATAAACACTAGCTTTCTAAAACATGGAATGCTGGGGAAAGCAGTAACCAAATAGTTATCCAAAGAATATTATGCTGAGCCTTGATGATGAATGTTATGAAGAAGGAGAAAGATACCATTGCTGAGAGAGAACATCAGGTGAGGCCAGACCCTGTCGGGTTAGCACAGTTTCCCTCAAGAAGTGATATTTGAGGTGATTCCTAAAGCCGGAAAACCTGCACTAAGTAGAGAAGCCCCTCAAGCACTCAGCACAGAGCACAGCAGCAGCAGCAGCAGCAGCTTGTGCAAAGGCCCTGAGGCAGCAGGGTGCTTTGTATCATGAAGGAAATGAAAGAGGCTCTGTGGCTGAGCAAAAAGATGAAAGGGGAAAGTCACTGAACATAGGGCTCTAGAGGCAGAAATTGTAAGCTATACTGAGTTTTCAGGTTGTGTGAGCATTTTGGTGTTTATCCTTAGAGAAAGGGACCTGCGTGAAGGATATTGAACAGAAGAGTGGTGTAGTCTGCTAAGTTGAAGGACAGGAGGCTTGCTCTCCACTCCACACACCTCCTTCTGTGACCTGAGTCCTGTCTGTTTGACTTCACACTCAAACGCACCTACTCACTACTCACCTCCACTGATCTCTCATTCATGGGTGTCATTTCTGGGAAACGTTCAAAGAAACTATAAGCTTCATGCATTGTCCTGTGAAATGTACACCCAATCTCATGGGACCTACCAGGATGTAAGCAGGTGGCTTTCACCCAGCACAATCATTGGGAGCTTATGACTTGTGGGAGAGTCATTGATTTCTTTTGGTCCCAATATAAACTAACCGAAGTTGGAACCATGTCGGGCTCATACTGGGAAAAGGTAGGAGGGAAATCAGAGAAGCAGGTGGAGACGTGGATCTTCAGAGGGCGGTGTGTGCCCAGGTAACACAGCGCACCTCAGCGGCCCTGGCGGTGGAGGGGAGGCTTGTTGAGTCCAAAAGGACTGTTAGAAACAAGGATGGAGAGATTTATTTGGCCTTAGAACAGAGCTTCCTCCAATCAGACGGCGCAGTCGGGCGGGGATCTTAATGCATGTGATCTGTAAGTGATGGGAGTCACGGCTGCTCCCAGCAGCCCATGATGGATGGACTGCATAATAATCGTGTACAAATCCACACCAAATGTTATAAAGTAGGAACCCCAAACACATTCATCTTTCCTGGCAAACGGATGCTCAATTTTTTATTAAGTAATGGGTGGTAAAAATGCAATTTGCTTCTGTTTGTACTCTGAATACCAGAATGCTCTGAAATAAAGTTAATGTTTTGTAGTCATTTTCCATGTTCTGGAGTTTTTAAATAATTGATTTCTTCACCCCGGCTACCATTATTTAAATAGATGTGAGCCTTCTTATTCCTTTTTTTTCCTTCAAAAATTCACACGATTTTTTAATGTGTGCTTCTCCCGATCCTGTTATGCTTGATGGTGTAACATTGTAACATACACGGAAAGCGGCGAATGAGCCACCCTATTCGCTATCTGTCAATGTGTTTGTCCGTATGTATGTCGCAGAGAATTTGTTAGAAATAAAGAGCGTGTATTTAATGATCTAACCCGAGTCCATCCGTGATGACATGTTTTGAAAATGGGCTTTGACGTTTCAGGAAAGGTAGTATTCTGACGTGGGGACCGCTGAACTGTGTGACCTCAGGCTAGCCGCTCCACAACCGAGGAGTGCTTTCAGTCTCTGCAAACGGGGACCGTAGTAATTCACAGAGCACTGGGCGAAGGAGCCGTGCGATCACGCCCACTGGGCAGTCCCCAAGAGAGGCTCCTTTTCCCCTTTAATAATTCACCAAAACTCAAGTATCGAATGATTCTAACAACAATAAAAGCTGGCAAACCTCAGATTTCATCCCTACCGAGTGGCGTCGGAGAGCACGGAGGAATAGAAGGTGAGTGGCATCTCCTCTAACTCCTCAAGGCTGCTAAGTTCAGCTGGAAACAGCAAAGCGCCAGGATTCTTTACAGGCTCCCTCAGTGCTTCAGCTGGCAGTCCTTTCTGGAAACATCCCCCAGCCCTGCCTCAGTATGGTAGCCTGGTGCCTCCCGCCCTGGGCCCAGCTGGAACTCCAAAATACATTCGTTAGCTGTGAGCATTCAGTGAGCATCATAATTTTGAAAACTCCCCGCCTCAGAGAACTGACACCCTGGAGGATTAATCTAGGAAGACACTTGGGCACTTAGGAAAAAATAGCCCAGAAGAAATCCCTCCAGGCCCTGCTGGTTTAGAAAATGAAGGGAGCAGGGATTCAAGGAGGGTCTTTTCCTTCTTTTCTGGGCAACTATTTATGTTATAATCCTTGTCATCCTGAGCACTATTCTAAGTTGGAATTTCTGTCAGCGGAATCCGTGCTCCGGCACCTGCCCCCCCCCCCCCCACTGCATTGCTGTAAGGAACTGAATGCCAGGAGGTGGGCTCCAGATAATGAGTCTGTGTCCTGTTTTTATGCCCAGCATTCCTTCTATCCAGAATAATTTTCCCTTTGGTCTGTCACATCTCCGCTCATCTGTCACCTAAGAGGTTGCCCAGGCCCTGCTCCACGGGGAGGCCAGCAATCTGTTGCTCGGGGTCACTTGACATCACTCTCTGGGGAGCCCAGTGGTTCGTCCATGGTGCACATGTGTTGTATCATAGAGATTTAATCCTCGTGAGAATTAATGTGCTATTGTCTCCAGGGAGCAGGGGTGAAAGCCAAGGACTTGGGTTATTTCCCTGAAACTTACATAGCCCACAGATGCCTGGACCTGAACTTGAATCCAGACAGATATACCTGGCCCACTTTGGGGGCTCTAACCTACCCTGCCTCACAAGCTTTTGTCAGAACCCCTTTCCCAATCCTGAAGGCGTGTGTAGAATACTCACACCAGCCATGCCCCCGTATTTTGACCGAGGCAACAGCGGGTCACATAAGAGCACTCCAGATGGAGATCATTTGGTTTGCAGAAGGACAGGCCTGCATTCAGTTTCAGGTCTGTCTCACTGAGGCCAATTTAGTTAAACTTTAAGCTGCAGTTTCCTTAGGTGGCAAAGGAAAACACAACGCCTCGCACCCACAGATTTTTACCGCATGGTTTCCAGAGAGTTCATTGAGATATTGATATAAAGTGAATCATGCAGTGCCTTTTCTTTATTTTTATTTTTTAATATTTTTTTAAAGTTGATTTTTGAGAGAGAGAAAGAGAGCAAGAGAGCAAGAGAGCAAGGGAGGGGCAGAGAGAGGGGGAGACAGAGAGCCAAGCAGGCTCCCTCCACAGTCAGCCCAGAGCCTGATGCAGGGCTGGAACTCAAAAACTGTGAGATGATGGCCTGAGCTGAAATCGAGTCGGATGCTTAACCCACTTAGCCATCCGGGTGCCCCATAAAGTGCCTTTTCTACAGTGTCAATGCATGATCACTATGAAGATAATAGTAGACTTGTCATTATCATCTTAATGAGATTTCAAAACCAGAAAGAAACATGAATTTAAAAATAATCTGAGTCCAGTAAAATGGTCTGGGCACTTGGACACTCCTCTTCTTAAATATTCTTCTCCATAACCTTCATGTTAATGGATGCATTCACTCAACAAATATTTATTAGGCAGCTGCAATTTACAGTATTAGGAAATGCCAGGCGCAATCCTAGTGCTGCGCTTCTCATTCTTTAAGTTTTGGGCTAACTCACTTCTGTAGGGAAACATTTCCTGTTCCCCTGATCTAAAACCCCTAAGGGAATTCTCTACTCTGTGTCTCTTAGGCCCTTGTTTGCTTCCTTCATGTGGCTTATTGATTTCGTTTTTCCGTTTACTTGCTCTATGTCTGTCTTATGCGTGGAAAACAGAAACTAGGACTTAATACAGTGCTCAGCCCGTTAGAGTTGTCCAGTCATTATTAAGGAATGATTGGCATGGCCTGAAAGAGAAATCTAAAAGCTGCCCAGTAGAAGGAGCCAGATCGATGAGCCCAAACTGGAAGTATACATGACATGGTATGTATATATGTATCTGAAGAGAGAGATAGAGGAATATTACATAGATAAAAGCTGGGAAGAGCAGGTAAAGAGCTAATGAAGTAGAAAACAAAATATATCACAAAATGCCCCCCTGCATCCAATACCCGAGGGAATAAGCAAATGAATAAAAACCAGTGAAGTTATTTAGATACAAAATTTGACAAGAAAAGGATCATGAAATAATAGGTGACTCAGGGACAGAAAACAGAATGGAGTAGAATAATCCTGTTATACAGAATATTCCACTCCATCATGCCCGCACGCCTACGTATTGTTTAGACTTATTGAAAGGTACTCACCATGAGGAAACCTGATACTACTAATGTTTACTTTTTTTTATGTTTATTTACTTTTGAGAGAGAGAGAGAGAGAGAGTGTGAATGGGGGAGGGTCAGAGAGAGGGAGTCGCAGAATCGTAAGCAGGCTCCAGGCCTTGTGTCTCGAACTCAGGAACTGTGAGATCATGACCTGAGCTGAAGTCAGATACTTAACTGACCGAGCCCCCAGGCACCCCTGCTGACGGTTACTTTTAAGTAGTGAGGCTTACAGTGATTATTTTTTTGTCATTCTTTTTTATGCATTTACATTTTTTGTGTGTATTAATAATTTTTTTCTGGTGTTTTATTTATTTTTGAGAGACAGAGAGACAACGTGAGCAGGGGAGGGTCAGAGAGAGAGGGCTATACAGAATCTGAAGCAGGCTCCAGGCTCTGAGCTAGCTGTCAGCACAGGGCCTGACGTCAGGCTCAAACCCATGAACCACGGGATCATGACCTGAGCCAAAGTCAGATACTCAATTGACTGAGCCACCCATTTACAATTTTTAATAATCATGTATCATTTTCATGAAATAAGAAACTTATTTTTCTTTAAAATGAAAATAGACAATGACTAAATTCTAACAGTGATTCATTCTTAGAGATGCAGATAAGGATTATTGTCATGTTATCCTCTATAATTTTATGTATGTGTTTCAATTGAAATTGAAAATTGTTTCAACTGAAAAATATAGAACAAATGCTGAGTGATCTGAGACAATCATCCAAAACAGTTCCTGTGGTTATCTGGTGGCATTTATATGCCAGCACAATGGGGCAATTGAGGAAATGTGTAGGTCAAGTTTGAAGAATTGAAGCAAAGTTATATACCTTGTGTAGTGATTCGTTCTTGAATTTATGACAGCATTATGAATGTATTTGTTTATACGTCTGTTCTACTAGACTATGAGGCCCTCAGGACTAGAGATTTGTCTTATTTCTTCACTTCATACAGAGTCTGACATATCATAAATGCTTAGTAACAGTTTCTTGAAAGAAAGTGCATTGATTTAGCTCTAACCAGCTGTGAAGGCTTAGCCATGCCATGTAAGTTCCCTTTGTCCCTCTTGATGGGAACATCTTCTGTTATTTTCCCCATCAGCAATATAATGTGGTCTGCTCTGCTCTAAAAATCATGTTTTCAGATGACAGAAATCCTTAGATACTTGACTCAGGTAAGACACTTGGGCCTCCTCCAGATAGAAGCAGGGCTTCAGAATCTCATCATGTGCTCCATTTAATTGCTTGCCAATTCACAGCGTTGAGTTTCTCGTGGTGCTAATGGAGCCCCCGAGAAAGCTGAGAGAGTGGCAGAAAACGTCCTAGGATTTTAATGGGGTTGGGGGTGGTAAGTGTTAGATATAATTTAATCTATGGGAACTAATAGCTTTTGAAATAATGATGCCTCTTGACTATCGATTTGAAAGCTACTCAGAGTAATTGAACACTTATTCCAACTCAGAGAAGTGTTGCTTATTTTTGTGTTCTTGATTTAAGGCTGGGGTGATCAGCTCACACTTTAAGACACCAGCGGTGGCACACAATTATGGCTTAATTCCTTTATTACTTAAAAAACAATTAAAATATGTGTAAGCTTAAAATAACATCTTGCTATAGGTATAGGTATTTCCATTAAAATTATGTGTCATAATGTGTTACCATGTATATTCATATATATAAATAATAGCACATTTTAATTTTTAAATGTGAGAAAAATAAAAGTGAGGGTTGTGATGTTTTCTTCCAGCATCCAGCAGACCACTTTGGGCCTCTGTTGCATGATAGCACTCCGCTGTGGGGACGATTGGCTTGAAACATGCAGGGTGGGATAAATCCTGACTCTTCCATCAGTTGGTTCAGAGACACAGGATGGATTTTGTCCTTTCTGTGGTTCACTTTTCCATCATAAATGGTCCTCTCCCTGCCACTTGTGTCTAGTATGGAATGTTGTCTGTGTTCATCTTCTTAAATATTTCTTCGTGGGGGCTGTCTATCTCCTCCACAAAATTGCTCCTAGGGCTCTTACTTTGCTTTCAACCCCACCTAAGGCTCCAGAAAGTTCCAGGAAGGTCAAAGGAAGACAGCAGTATTTATTTTGTTTGCTTTGTCTTGTTTCCTTTTGTTCAAAAAATATTTATTGAGTTCTTCCTATGTACAGATGACTGGCTTAGAGGAAGTACTCAACAAATATTAGTTGCTGTATTATATATGACAGCATCTTGAGAGGAAGGTAACATCCCACAGACAGCGGTCTTTGGAGTGGGTTTTGTGTGTGCCCCATTGTGCTTGGCATTCTGGCATCATCATAGGATGGTTTCCTGAGTGTTCTAAAATAGATGGCATTCTGCTCAAATACCCATTGTAAGATTATTTATGTATGCATTATACATACCTTATCCTACATTTTTAAGTTTTTGATTAACCAGTCCTAAATTATACCTTGGTTTGTGCTCCTGGTATTTATTTGTTTTTCTTTTTTTTCTACTTAAAATGACCTCCTGATTATCCTGGGAGCAGGCTTCCTGTACATAAGTGCTAAGTGGGGGAGGGACAGAGAAAGAGGAAGACACAGAATCTGAAGCAGCTCCAGGCTCCGAGTTGTCTGCACTGAGCCCGATACGGGGCTCAAACTCATGAGCCGCGAGATCATGACCTGAGCCAAAGTCGGATGCTGAACTGACTGAGCCACCCAGGGGCCCCCACATATATTGGAATGCAGCAAAACTCCACCCATGCAAATGCTTGCCAAAAGGTACACAGTGGAAAGTTACACAGTGAAAGGATAGGTTGTGAGGCTCTGTTCAAAGATCAGGCAAAAGATACACAGAAGCTGTATGAATCACAGAACCTTAAAATATTAAGACTCAAGGTGTGGAGCTTTGAAAACCCACCTCCAAATTGTCTGACAATCCTCCCATTAAAGGTGAAGGATAATTCCTTCCCCTGTGAATAGGGGATGACCTTTGTGACTCTATAATGAATTGAAGGAGTGGAAACAATGGGTTTTATGACTTCCAAGGATAGATTAGAAAGGCGATGCATCTTCTTCCTGTGTGTCCCTCTCTTTCTCCCTCTGTCTTGCCATGTGGTTTTGGAGCTCCAAGCCGCCATGTTACAAGGCTACCTTCTCCAAAGCCACCATGCTGGAGAGCCCACGTAAGGAGCGAGACTGGAGGAGCATCATCTCTTCTCTCCCCCAGCCGCAGCTGAGGACCACCCCTGCCGATCCCTGTTCTACTTGTAATTTCATAAGAAAAATTATGACTGTTATAGTTTTATGAGAGTAAATATCAAGGTGGTTTGTCAATGCCAAGAAATAGAACGCAAGGAGTGTTCAGGGAAATGGGGCAATATACACAGAAAAGCACAAAGAACTTCAAAGTCCCATAATGATGTTATTTCCCCAAATCTGCTTGGCTCCACCTGCCTTCTGGGTTTTGGACACTTCTTCATTGGAGAGCCCAGAGGTTCTGTTCCGTCATCTTCTAGCACTGCTGTCCTTCTCAGCGTCCATCCTGGGGAGGATTGGCCTTCAGGAGGGATTCTGTTGTGCTGCAAAGAGCTGTCCGCATCAGCTCAGGTGCCTGGTGTGAGCCAGCAAGGTCAGTAGGCTAGCTCCTCCTGGCAACATTGTTCAGACAGAAGAGGGCCGTGGTTATCACAGGATGTAACAGGCATGGGAATTCAGAAGGAGGGCTGTGACCTGTACTAGCTAACATTGGTTTTGCTGCTCAGTGTCTATTAATTTATTTTAACTTGGTTAGTAACCTTAACTTGATTTCCTTCACTATTTTACTGCTTGGAACATGGGCTTTATTAAATGTGGGCTGTCCTCTGATCTAAGAATTTTAGACATGAAGAAAAGCACTATCAATGGCATAAGTGACAAGTGGTAGACAAACCCAGGATCCATAAAGCCTCTTTCTGAGGCTTGTGGGTAAATATTTTGTGTTAGAAAATACCATAAGCTACACGAAGATTCTAAGTGATAGTGCACACGTTTTTTTCCTTGCTATGTGCTTACTGCTTCGTCATGACGGATGGGGTCATGGGGTCATTATGTGGGAATGGCTGATCCTGGGGGCTGTCCTGTGACATGTTCCATTGGAAGAAAGTAGTGATTTTATGTTGTTACACTCCTTTATCAGAAGCTTTCCCCTGTGACTGGTGCTGTTCTAGTGAAGGAACAGAGGGGTGCCATTAATAACAATTTTTTTGAAATCTCTATGTGTGTCCAGTCATTCTAATTAGTTTTTATATTTCATGAAAGTTCAAAAAAATCCATAGCAGACAGAGGGAGAGAGGGACTCCAGGATCTCAAGGGTGTTGTTCATTAGCAGTGTAACATACATTCAAAGCAGTGCTGGATAAGTCTAGAAAGAGAAATAGGTCTTCAAAACAGTCAAGGGTATGGCTTTTGGTGAAGAGGTTAAATGATATCAAATTCACATACATGAGAGTTTTACTCCATGTACATCCGTGACAGCTGACGCGAGTTCCCATTGGAGTTTGGGTTTGAAACCTACCTAATAATGACTCATCATGTGGGCTTCGACTCGGAGGAATCGCAATATGTCTAAATCCTCTAGGAAGCCAAGAGGGCCAAAGGGCTGACTTAGGCAGCCTTGGGTCTCTGGCCACTGCTTTATGCAGAAGCAGCACACCATCAATAGTAGGCAGCCGTCAACCTCATAGCCCTCTCCTCATATGTAAACCATTGTACATGGGCCAGCAGAAGTCACTCAGACCAGCAAATGGTGGTACAGCGAGAGGGAGATGATCAGGGGTCACTTAGTGACTGCCCTTACTGTCATTGGAACTCCAAACAGAAATTTGTCCCAGGAAAAGAACCAGCAAACAAATACCAAACAGCCAGCAAACCAAAAGCATGGTGATTCCAGTGTCTCTGAGCTTCCTGCCACCTGGAGATCAGAGGCCCAAGGCCACACAGGTGGCCGTGCCCAGCACAGTGGCCATGCCCAACACAGTGGCTGGCCTCAGACTGGCTCTGTCCCAGCAGCAGTGAGAGACAGGGTGGAGCATTCAGGGAATGAGTGAAACCGACAGACGGCTGAGTGACTTGATTGTAGCTCGGGGGCAGTATTCTTTATGTAATAATATTCTGGTCTGTTAAATTTAATAAATCTCCTTTTGATATAGTGCCAGGCACTTGCTGTGGTGAGAGAGTCGATCCACTGGGCCTCAGAGGAAGAGTTTTTCTTTGACGACGGCTCTCAAATGGCCAAGAACCTGACACTCATGACTCCCAGTAAATGGTCCATTGGAGTCTTGTCCTACCCCAGTTGTTTTATTCTTTCCCAAAGCCTTCAAGTCCCCTTCCTCCTAAGTGCCACTCAGGGTGCTCGTTCTGCATTTGGGAAGGCAAATGAGTGTATTTCCCCACTCCAAAGCCTTTCAATATTTCCATTTATTTGTAACCGATTTATCACACATTTACAGGACACTGTGGGACTCTGGAGTCTTAATAATTTAAAAGGAGGTGGACCGCTCTGTCCCAGAGCAGTGAGTGGTCCAGTCAGAAAGGTAATGCATAAAGATAGGAAAAATGTGATCGAATTCTCAACTATGAAATAATGCATTATGAAATTACCGTGTTATCAAGTAGTTTAACTTTTCGATGTTAATGACCTTCAATGTATTTAACCATCCCTACCTGAGTATTCTGAATATATATATATATATATATATGTTAGCTAAAAGAACAAATATGTAGGGTAGGCGTTGGGTATTGTTAATAGATATAAAATACTCCCTCCTGCTTAAGATGTAGTGATAATTAATGGCTCTGACAGATAGAAGAATGTTTCTTGGTGAGACTTTGTAACTAACATAACATAATGTGAACTCAGTTCGCATTAGGGGCGGGAAGGGAAGACTTCTGTACCTAACTTAGTGCTAGGTACAGAAATTCATTAACAGTAGTAGTCAGAGAGTTAAGAGGTTATGTGAAATAGTGCCTGTCATAGGCTCTCTTCTACCTGTGCCAGAACTAGACAGCCCATATTAGTAACTAACCACATTTGGGGTGCCTGGGTAGCTCAATTGGTTAAGCAGCTGACTTCAGCTCAGGTCATGATCTTGTGGTTTGTGAGTTCGAGCCCCACATCGGGCTATGCCATGACTAGCCTCCACGACTTGACTTCCTCTTTAGCTTAGAGGCTGACCAAGTGGCTCCTTGATTTCTTACCTACTACTTTTTTTTTTTTCCAGAAAGTTGAGTTTTTATGGGATGAAGGGAACATCAAAGACAGGTGTTGGGGTTCAATTTAGTCAGTACGTTCTTTGATCCCTGCTGGTGGTCCAGAATCCTCATCTGTGAACTTGAAAGGGAACACAGGCATGCCTGCATCCCAAGGAAGACAGGGGTCCTCAGATGAGCCCCTGACTCCTCTAAAGAGGAGACACTGCCATGTAGGACATGGCACTTAAGGGAGGAGACACCTGCTCCCATTCCAAACTGTCCTTTTCATGAACATTTGAATTCTCCAAGATTCTGTTAAACCTTGCTAGTCTGAGAGCATCCCAAAACATATGTTCCAGCATTTTCTTACCAGTAGCAATCGTCAGGAGCTTTAAGCTAGTCCCTTGGCCCAGGCTGACCTAGAGGAAGAGCAGCATCAGCTGGGAGTGGTGGCTGCCATGCCATCCAGCAAAGATGGCACACTGGTGCTCTCTCCATTTGGCTAGATACTTCCTTGTTTCAGGAAATGACCTGTTCCCCCGTAACAAGCCCATATCTTGCCTTTTGTGCTGTTGTGTGTTCCCACCTGCTTCCCATGAACTGCTTTGTCTGCAGGAAACCTGGGTACTTTGTGGTTTGAGTTTTCTTAGTCAATCTCTCTTCCAGCCCGATCTTTGTCTTCATTTGTGGGTCTCTGCTGGCTCTCCGGGTGGTAGTGCCTAGAAAGGCTGGGGATGGCAGCAGGCCTAACCTCAGGCTCCTAAGCCAGATTAGGGTCACCTCTGTGAGTTTCCAATAGTGTATGAAGAAGACAAACTCAGATGAATACTTGTTTTTCTTCTGGTTTCAGCATTTGACACACAAATCTCTCTGAAAATTATACCCTGGTGAGCTAGGCATGACCACAAACAAACTTTCAGGATTCATTCTGTTCACTGATTGAAAGCCCAGAAAAAAAGACTATTCATCTGATTTTGCTGTATGTCACACCTGATGAAATGAGAAGAGTGAGTCTCCCCTGTCACTTGGTGACTGTAGTTTTTAAAGGATGTGACACAGGGAAGCGTGTGATACAGCATGTTGTCTGTAATGATCACGACAAATGGGTGGCCTGACAGAACAGTAGGATTCCTTAGTTTGCACAGGCTAGGTTCGTGTCCTGCTTTATTATTTGGGTGGGGGAATGGGACATGGGAAACAGCAGAAGAAAGAGCTATTACAATAAGAATAAACTGTCTATAAGTCTGTTAAAAAAAAAAAAGTTCTCAGTCACGTGTTCCATGGAGGAGAAATAGGGTAGAAGTGAACTCAGGCTGTCTCTCAGGGTCAGAGATGGATCATGACATGTTGGGTTGGCATGCAGACACATTGGGCACTGACCAGACAAGATGCTGGAGAAGTGAAGGTAAGACCTACATGAGAAGCATCCCATGGTTGTTGGGAAAGTGAGTCTGAACATCCTTTTTAAGGTGACAGAGCTCAGGAAGCCTATGAGGAAGGAGGTACACTTGTGGTTTCTATTTCTGTCTTAAGCTGTATTGTGAAAGATTTAACACAGTAACAGAGAGATGGTCTGAGCATTGAGGAGTAAAATATTAAATATATCCCTTGTCCTGGATTCTTACCCAAATTGCATTCATCATTGACATAACTATGCCCTGGCACGAAGAAGGGCTGTGTCCCTGCCTCCTGACTCAGGAATCCTTTCCTGGGGCTCTTTCCTGGCCCCTAGAGCTGCCCCCAGTTGCCTAGGTAGCAGGGAGCTTATATAGAGGAGGGTGACATGCGTGCCTCTGGCAGGAGCTGGCCTCAGAGTAGCCCCAGGCTTAGTCCTATCAGGACCAGAGATTAGTTAGTGTCCAGTGGGGAAAGAGGAGGAGGTTCGGAGCAGTTAGGATGATTAAGGCCAGTTACTAGTGAAAGGCCACAGAAAAACTTTCTTAGAGTTACTTAAACTTTTCTAATCTCCCACAAGGATATCATATTTTGTTGTGGTTATTTTTGCAATCTGTTACAGACCTGGAGGAAGAAAGGAAGCCATTTCCTGGCACCTGGGCGGACTTCCCAGCTCTCCTCTCCCTAACGATAATGGTGTCTGTCCCCATGGGGCAGCGTATAAACTGCCTGGAACTCTCATAAAACCTTGCTAAGTAGTACTGTCCTAGAAATGAGGAGACTTTCAGGTGAAATTCAGTGATGAGCATGTAAATGTTTACAAATGGCCATTGATTATTGAATCTGTGTCATTAATAAAATATTGTGCTAGTAGCTTTACATGCATTCTTAGTGTCTTCTTCACAGTTAAACTAAAAGTAGGTTCGATTATTTCCATTTTCAGGTGACAAACAGAAATCCATAAAGGTAGAGTAACTAAGGTTTTGTGCCTATTTGCAATTAGGTCCAGGATACAAACAAATGTCATCTGGCTATAAAATCCATTTTCTGACCATCAAGCAACACACTATTTAAAAAGAATTCTACATAACTCCTCTCATTGCTCAATAAATCTGATATTTCAGGCTCCTAATAAGTGACTTAGTCCATGTTAGTATATGAATGCTCTAGAGAAAAAGTACATTTGCTTAAATTACACATGATATTTGAATGAATATCCTAGATATTATAGGTAAGAATAATATTTTAAAATGCTAATTTATTTATTTTGAGAGAGAGAGAGAGAAGAGAGAGCATGAGTTGGGGAGGGGCAGGCAGAGAGGGATGGAGAGAGAGAATCTCAAGCAGGCTCCATGCTGTCAGCGCAGAGCCTGACTCGGGGCTCAGTCTCATGACTGTGAGATCATGATCTAAGCTAAAATCAAGAATCAGATGCTTAACCAAGTGAGCCGCCCAGGCGCCCCTATTGCTAAAAATAGTTTAATCATAATAAAATGAGAATAAATCATAATACGTTATAGGTAGGTTAGTTTGTTGTTAATACAAAAGTGTATTAATATGTAAAATACATACATATATTCATATTAGCTGGAGTCCCCATGGGACACATGGAAAAGAGTGACAGATGAAGGAGACTTTCCAAGAGTATGGGTAAGTTTATAGCCACCTAGCAGGAATGCTGAAGCCTCCTTGGGCTGGGCACAAGGAGTCCATGATCCCTGCCACTCCACGAGGCAGTGGTCACCCAACCTGGTGAGAATAGTAGCTATATGACAAGGCCCCCTGATGGAGCTGAGACCTTTAGTGGGGAGAGTGTAGGCATTTACAACCTACAGAAAGAACCAGAAACATGAATATGGGGACTGCTATCTCCTGCTGCACTCAGGCTTCCTTTGGGGTTTCCATTATCCTCACACCCCAGCCCCTGCTGGAGATCACAACGCAAGTCAAGCTCGTCGGGGCCTAGGGAAGGGTGGAGAGGGGCAGAAACTGGACCTGGAGGCACCAGTAAACCACACCCCACATGGTATCTACCTTCATGGTTTGTGGCTCTAGCAGAGTAGAGGTTATATACTATCCTTACTCTACAGCTCGGGGATCAGAATCTATCTGTCTCGATTGGTTTACTAGTTGTCAACAACAGGAACTAACCTCAGCTTTTTTAGATGTGATTTTTCCAGGACAGACCCTGAGTAACGAATATGGGTATAGGTGATTTTTTTTTTTTTGTAAAAAAGTTCCCTTTTACTTAACACCCAGTTAAGTTTGAATTTGAGACATGCAACAAACATGTTTTTGGTATAACTTTGTCTCAAACATCCTATCAGACATAACTATACTAAAGATAAAGCAAAAAAACCTTTGTTTTTCTTTTTCTTTAACATTTATTTATTATTGAGAGACAGAGAAAGACAGAGCATGAGCATGGAGGCAGAGAGAAGAGGAGACACAGAATCCAAAGCAGGCTCCTGGCTCTGAGCTGTCAGCACATAGACCGACTCCAGGCTCAAACTCAAATTGTGAGATTATGACCTGAGCTGAAGTTGGGCATTTAACTGACTGAGCCACCCAGGTACCCCCGAAGTTTATTTTTCTAAGACCAGGAGAAAACAGTAAGGGGATGGGTAAAGCATGGAATGACATGAGAAAGAGCCCAACAAGGCTGCATTTCCCCAGGTCTCAGACTCAGTTCAATCCCCAAGGGAGCTTTGAGTATGGATCACACCACAGTGTCAATCCCTCATCCAGGAAAAGAGACTGGGCTCCTGCTCTCTCACAACATGTCAGTTGGGCATTGAGGATGGGCTCTTTGTGTGGGGAGGGGGCTGTTGGGCAGGGCAGTGGGGAATGTAAAATTCCACTTGCAGGTACATCTGGATCTTCCTAACTGCTGGTGATGTGGCTCCAGTGTCCAAGGCATTCTTCAGAAAGTCATACATGCAATCAGTTAATGTGGGTCACACAGAAACTAAGGGGGTGAATGAACAGATCTGGTAAGAGGGATGAGAGAGAAAATGGCTATGTCCATACTGTGTCCACTACAGTACTTTAAGCAAAATAGAAATTTATTAAAATGCTCCAGGGAACTCACAATAATGGGCTGGAAACTGGAGGCCACAACCAGTTGTCTCTAGAGGCTACACTCTTAGAATGATGGCCATCCCTTCGGATTGGCCTGGGCTAGATGCCTCTACCACCATGGTGCTTAACTCACAGAGACAGGAAAGGGGTCTGACCGGCCATCTAAGCTGTGGCCCATCCTCCCTCCCTCTGGACAGCTGCCTTCAAATAGAGTATCTGGGGTGCCTGGTGGCTCAGTTGGTTAAGCATCCAGCTCTTGATTTTTGGCTCAGATCATGATCTTAAGGTTTCTGAGTTGAAGCCCTGCATTGGGCTCTATAATGGTGCAGAGCCTACCTGGGATTCTGTCTCTCTCTCTCTCCTCTCTCTGCCCCTCTTCTGCACTCTCTCACTCTCTCTCTTAAAATAAATAAATAAATTTTAAATAGAGCATCTGGTGCTAATGTGAAGTGATGGCTGGTGCAGGCCACCGGATAATGGCAAACACTGGAAACCCATCGACAAACACATGCACCATTAGGCATCATTTTTTCACACTATCACAAAAATTGGATAACGGAAAAAACAATTCATTTAATGAATTTTTTCATCAAATTTTCATTGAGTACCTACCACCTGTTTTCTAGAATTAGCTAACTCTGTCTTTGTGACTGCTGTCCACAGAATATTTCAGATGAAAATCCTATCATGCTTCCGTTTAATGTTCTCCAGAATCTTTGCATATGTGGAGTGTATGATGTGCTCTATGTGCCCTTGTCACCCAGCACATGGCCTTGTCACCTAGAGCATCCTCCCTCACCATTATTCTTAGGATGTCCTTGCTTATTTGGCTGTAGATGTCCTTGACCTTTTACTCTCACTGGAACTTATTAAGATCATTCCCACCTCACTCCTTGATATTTTCTCTGCCTCAAACATTCTTCCCCAGAATAGCCACATGATTATTGTTCTATTGCTTCATTAACTATCTGTTCATTTCTCATCTCCACAGAAGTGTCCTTCCCTAATCTCACATCATATGTATTTTACAAAAGCAACTTCTATCCCCATCATTTCTATCTTCTTATCCTTCTTTATTTTTGCTCACAGTTAGTATCATTCAGGCTATGTATTTATTGATCTTTCATTCTCTCCTACTTCCATATATATATATACAAGTATATATATGGGGGAGATGGATGGATGATTTCCAAAAGGGCAAGTGCTTAGTTTGTTGTGTTCATTGCTGGTTTTTAGGTCCTAAAACAGAGTATGGCACATAGGAGATGTTTGAAGTGTTAGTTGAAATAAGGAAGAGAAGGAAAGAAGAGAAAGAAGTAGGAAAGAAGAGAAGGAAGGGAAAGAAGGGAGGAAGGAAGGATGGAAGGAGGGAGGAATGAAATATGAGAGTAACACATGCAGAAAGTGCTAATAAGAGATCAAGAGCCTTGCCCCCATCTTCCTGCCAGTTTTCCAAATGATCTCACCTCCTTGCTTAAGCAAAAAATGAGTCTGTCTTCAGACAGGGCTTCAGTCCGCAGAAGGGAAAGTGTATCTTTACCTTACAGCCAGGTATACGTGGGCACACCTATATTATGATTACTGTTCTTACTCCCTAGAAACACATACTCTAGCTTTTTGGGGGTCACACCATCCAGCCAGTCCCACCCTCACCCGCCTTTTTGTAAATGTGATCTTGAGCATCGAGTGTCTAGTTTGGGCTCATGGTCTTTCTCCCCCTTTTAAGGCCCTGGCTTTCCATTAGTAGCAACTTCTTGCCTCAGTAACAAAGTGTCAGCAGATTCTCAAACTTAAGATGCCATGGACTGATGGCGCTTTAATAGAGCAAGAAATAGAAAACTTAATTAAGGAGAGTGCAGACACCACATCTGATTTACTAAGCATCCTGGGCCCTGTGTGTGTGATCCTGACTACCAATAAGATGTGTTATGAGCCATATAATATTGGCATCAAAGAGCAGAAATCTGAAAATTTGGGGAGCAGGTAAAACATTATATACTTTTAAAGTATTATTATAATTCCTAGAATATGAAATGAGCTATGAAAACCATAATTCAGAAAGGGTTCATTATATTGGGATGTGATATTAAAGAAAGAACTTGGACGTTTATTTTATGCACTGAGGTATATTGTTCTAATTATTTTTCCTGTGAATTTAGGTTGCTAAGAGACTTGAGAATAAATTAAAAGTTGCGTCATGTGTCACTCCCCCTCCTGACCATTGGTTTGCAACTGTGATCATGCTCATGGGAGGCTGAGCAATTGTTCTAGAAATCAGGGCTGCTCACAGTGGCATACAGTAGGATTGTGCTTTTCCATATTCCTGTTGACGTGAGACATAGTATCATGACCTGATTTGATCAATAACAATGAACAGAATTTCTATGAGTCACTTCAACAATGAAGCTCTGCAAGTCAGTGGATAATTTACTTTCTTCCCTTCACCTTGTTTGTTTCTCGTATTTTTTTAGATGTAGCCTCCATCTGCTTGGGTTATAGAGACTATAGTAAGACAAATCACCTGGTGGCCATGGGGTGTAACTAAATAACATTGCTTTCTTTCTCTCTCTCTCTCTCTCTCTCTCTCTTTTTAGTTTATTTATTTATTTTTTGAAGGGAGGGGGAGGGAAAGAGAAGGAGAGAGGGAGACAGAATCCCAAGCAGGCCCTGTGCCATCAGTGCCAAGCCCAGCACAAGGCTCAAACTCAAGAACTGTAAGCTCATGACCTGAGCCCAAATCAAGTCAAACGCTTAAGTGACTGAGCCACCCAAATGTCCCAATATTTTTTTTTCTTAAGTCACTAGAGTAGGGGTGTTATGATAGCATAATCCTGCTTACTCTGAATAGTTCAGAGATTGGAAGTCATTATGATTCTGTTGTAGATCGCACGTGAGTTCTGGGTAGAACAACGGGATGGTAAGTGTGGCTATTATATTCATGGTTGGGAGAAGGAATCATACCCAAAGAAGCAAGTACAGGAAATAAAATGCTGTAAAATAGAGAAAGCTTTGAGGCATGGGGTAAAATTCAAGAATCAGCCCTTATCTATGAGAATATGGGAGGCAATAAAAACCAAATATCTATTTTGGCAAGTTCATGGAATTGCTTGCAAAATTATTTTGGTTTGGAGAAGATACTAGTATATTATCTACATTGGTTAGTCTTATATTAGGCAGAAAATAAAAGGTAAATATAATAAATCTATAATACTTGAATGCCTATTGAGTGTTTCCTGTATTTCTTCTTTTTTTAAATGTTTATTTATTTTGAGAGAGAGAGGGGAGCGGGCAGAGAGAGTAAGAGAGAGAATCTCAAGCAGGCCCCATGCTAATAGCACAGAGCCTGATACAGGGCTTGACCTCACAAACTGAGGTCATGACCTGAGCCAAAATCGAGACTTGAATGCCAGTCGAGCCACCCGGATGCCTCTAGTGTTTTCTGTATTTGAGTTCTCAGGAGACCACAAGTGCTAAGTGAAGTGATATGGCAGGTTCACTAATCCGATGTTGGTCTTGTACAGGACAGCCGTGATGGCATACTTCACTCTTACGGTGGTCAAAGGGATGACCTGTTGTAGGGAACAGACTCTTGAGTGGGGCACTCCATGCTGCAAATCCATGACAGTCACTTCCTGTGTGAATGGCCTTGGGGAAGCTGTTCAAATTCTCTCTGCTTCAGTGTCTTCAGCTTTAAAACTAGAGGAATGGCCACCTGGAATATAGCACTTCCCAGTCAACGTTAACT
Source organism: Suricata suricatta (assembly GCF_006229205.1). Taxonomy (NCBI): domain Eukaryota; kingdom Metazoa; phylum Chordata; class Mammalia; order Carnivora; family Herpestidae; genus Suricata; species Suricata suricatta. The sequence goes on along the minus strand of NC_043714.1, from coordinate 73,461,625 downwards.
ATATTCACTAAAATAAACTTTAAGGCCATGCATGGCAGCAGGAACCGAAAGGGCCGTGGAGCCTGATTGGTCTGTGGGATGCCCTGATGAGGTGCCACCTGTGCAGGCAAGAGGGCATGTGGCTGTGGATCCAGACACTTGGCCGTCGCTGTTTCTAGAGACGGGGAGGTTTCTGGTACTAAACCTGATGCCCGCAGTCAATGTCAGCACGTCCTTGGATGATTGGACCTTTAGGCTCATCTCAAAGTGTTCCTCAGTGGTTTTTGGAATACCCAGGGCTCACAGTGTCCTCAGATGAGGCTGCCACCCTGCACACACTTTGTCTCACCTGCCATTGCAACCCGTTGTTCCCTGGCACGTTGTTGAGAGAAGACTCAGGCTCCCGGACATCAGGACAGTTCTGTGGTCGGGGCCATTGAACCAGCTCCAGAAGCTCTCAAGCCATGGGGTTTAGAAGGCTGTTGCCACTTCCTGTTCCTTTTGAGAGAATATTTCATAAAGGTCATTATTTTCTATATTCTTGAGTTCTAAACAATACATTAAAAAGATTGACAGTCAATTTTAAGAGGTTATTAAATTTGTTAAAAGCTTTAAGTAGAATCCCACCTGAAATCTACGCTCACCAAGCAGAAAACTCACACCTCCCAACTTACACACCACGTCACTGTTTTCAACACTAAACACAAATAAAAGCCACATGTGGTCACCAAGGACAGAGCTGCGCCCTGACACACTCGTCTTTGTCTTTGCAATCTCTGTGCTCTCACTGTTCCCCTTGAATCTGCCATTTTAACGTGGAAACGCACAGAGCTGCCGCAGGGGACAGTGACACAGACGGCGCCCACGGCACACTCCAATGACTGTGAACCTTCCCCAGCTCATTCCCAACGCAGACTTGTGTAGCTGAGCCCACGTGTGTGTCAGAATCTGATTCAATAACTGAGAATCCGAAGGCCTGACCTTTATAGAGAATGCAATGTTTAGTTACAGGTAGTAAGAACGTGCTAATTTGAAGCAAGTCATCTTTGTGTGTATGTGTGTGTGTGTGTGTGTGTGTGTGTGTGAACGTGTGCGATGTGTCGTGCTGTCCCTGTACTTGGGACTTGACACCAAGTGCAGCAGTTCTGCACAGGTAAAGCCCAAACAAGTTGGTTGGTTGTTTGGTTTCCAGGGAGAAGATCCCATCACGGACATTGTTAAGAATTTCTGTTCATGGGGATTCTGAGACAGGCTGACATTTGGTCAGCCTCATTATTTTTGTTTTCTATATTTTCCAAGGCCATGAACCTCCTTGTGACCCACCTTCAGGATAGACCATCCCCCTGGCCTGCCTTCAGTACTGGCCAGTCCCAAGTTTCCCTCTGCAGGGTCCTGGCCCCTGTCTGGACTTTCTGCTGCTGGATGGAGAGTGCTGTTCTTCTCTCAGTGCCTCATTTTATCCCTTAGGCCTGACAAAATTGGAGAGATGCCCAGAGACTCAGAAAATCTGCCTTGAGTATTTGCAGTAGCTTGCACCTTCCACCATGTGGCCTGTGCTAACCAGGTCGCAGGGAAGTGGCAGAAGTCAGAGGCCACACTGTCCCACACGCCTTCTGTTCTACTTCTGACTCCTTGTGCCTCCGAGACCTCCGTGGCGTGCAGTTACAGACGCAGGAGCGGAGATCCATGCTGATTGATGTGTGTGGGGAGTGTGCTGGGTAGGGGGGTGAGTGGGAGGTAGAGAGAGGATTCCAAAACAGTGGAAACAGAAGACAAACACCTGTTGTGTCACAAGCCTCTGTGACATCACCTTTAGCTGCCAATCCCCCTGTGTGAATAAGGCAGAGAGACATCTATACAATGCATATGGGTTTACACATCTACACATATGTGTCCATTCATACATGTGTGCAAGAACCCTTGTCTGCTTTCTGTCCAAACATCTAATTATATATGAAAGAATAAGAAAAAATTATCTGGAAAACAATGAGCTTCCTCGTGGCTTTGTTGTCACACATGTACGCTGGCAGCTGCCAGAACTGTGATAAGAAGGTGACTTTGCTACCAAGATAGCAGTATGTCTCCCCTCTCGTGTTTCACCCCCCGTGCCTACCTTCTCTGGTTGTTATTCAGCTTCAAAACCTCTAAACTCTGAGGCATAATTGACTGCAGTTTTAGAGTTTTCAAAGAAAAGCCTTCTGGACAAAATTTTTCATTAATTTATTTTTAGCCAGAGAAAAATAGGTGATAACCTTTAAAAATAAGTAAATGGAACTGCTGGAAAACACACATACACACACACACACATACACCCGCGCACATCCACATAAGGGAAATGAATTAGTTATTTTCCTTTTTTACTATTTTCCTGAAACTTTAGCATTTTTTTTTATATTTTTGTCTTGTTAAACACCCTGAAAAGACATTGTACAATAAAATGCAAGAAGGGAATGGAGTCCCTCATTAAACTTGGTATCTGAGATAAAGTCTCCGGGGGGAGGAGGGGGGGGCTCAGGAGACAAAAAGGACTAAGACATGCTATAAAAGCCTAATAATTTGACCCATAGTTCAAAATGTATCTTAGTGGAGACATTTAAATTAAATTCCTTAATATAACATTATTGAGAGCTAAAATGTGCTGTGCCTCTTGAAAAAGCAGACATCTTCTCCATCCTTAAGAGATCTCTTTGTCTGGGCAAGTGGTAGGAAGAAATGGATCCGTGGGTGGTTGGAGGGCATTTACCTAATTAGGTCTCTTAGTTTTCACTACATTCTCATGAGAGTCATGTCTATGCCCTTGGTTTGTAGTCGGGAAACTGATGTTCTGAAATGTGAGAGAAGCAGGTCTGAACCACTCAGCTACTTGGTAGTTCAGGTTGGATTCAATGAGCTATAAAAAGAAACATAAATTGCTGTGAATTTTCAGAGGGAGGACAGACAGGTGACATCTTCCCGTTGTAGAGGAGGCAGACTTAGAAACACTCCAGGGAAGAGGCGGTTATCTAGAACTCAAACAATATAAAGGAGTCTGCTCAGAGAGCGGGGGAGGGGGTGTCTTGAATGGAGAGAACAGCATGAGGAGAACAGGGGAGGAAGGAACATGGCATCTATGGAAGGTCGTGACCCGAGCACAGAGATAGGCTGTGTAGGGAGTGCCATGTGCATGGGGACAATAAGACAGGAGAATGGAGAGGCTGGTCTGCTACGATCATGCAGGGCAAAAACTATAGTCTGGAAACATTACTGTGATTTTAGGCAATAATGAACCACTTGAGCCTCTGTGCTCCACAGTTGTGTGGTCAATATGGCTTGGGATTTCACACTGTTACAATGCAGAAAACACTCTTAGGTGAGAAGTCCCTTAAACAGCTCTGTGGAAAATAAGTGGCGATGGAACATTCTGGAAACAGAAGACGTGGGTTGCATTCTATCTCCAGGAAAAAATAACTAGGTTTGTTGAGTACTCACAATATTCTTGCTTTAACGATCCTTCCAAACCCTTCAAAATCCCATGAAAATATAACAGAAATCTGGGAAATTCTTTCTTTTTGCTGAGGACAAAAATAGAGTAACTTGCTGAACACACCATATTGGCTTTGCCAAAGGAAGAATGGAAGGTGGCACGGAGCTTCAGCTGGAGGGCTGGATGTGGCACTCCTCAGAACCTGAGCTCAATCCTCCTTCCTGAGTGGGGAGATGACATTTGCCAGCCCGACTGCTGTGTAGATGTGACCTTGAAATGGGGTGACCACACAGCAAAGCATGCAGGCCAGGATAACGTGAGAGTCCTACAATGTAACGGCTGAGCTCATGTTTGCTGAGAAATGTGTCACTGACCTCCACAGAATCATAAGTAGATAAAAATAAAAGACTAAAACAATCCCTGTTTTATCAAACCACTGGGATTTTCATACACCGGTCATCAGCTCCATTACAAGCATTAGGGTAGCCTGTTGAGAATAATGGAGATGTCACCTGTGTGAAGTAATATTGCAGCCCGGTTAGAAGCCCGATTTCTGGGGTGCAGCAGAGGGAACCCTTCCTGCCAGTCCCAGGTTCGGAAATGGACAACTATTAAGCCACTGCTATGCCGGGAGCTTTAAATGTTAAACATACTATTTGCAAGTGCAGATGATTAGATATTTTTATTAAAAAGGGGCAAAGGGTTAAAGATGTTTCCTAAGGAAATGTAGATAGTAATGGAGGACACCAGGTTTCGACAGCAAATCCCAGGGATGTGTGAACCTTCTGTTTCCAGCTCCTGGAGACGGGCTGTTAAGGGAATTATTGAAATTTAAATCTCATTTCCAAAGAAGGGGGATAACACATTTTTGGCAAAGCAAGGACACAATCTGTGTAACTGTTGCCGTAGAGTAAAAGAGTAAACCTAGAAAGTGCTCTTAAAAAAAAAAAGAATCATGCTGATTTTGTTGGCTGACTTATTTCCGGATGACTTTTGCTTTTAGGTATTTTAGTTTATAAATTAAGCCCCCAGTAAATATTACCATGGTTCTTCAGTCCTCAGTAGCATAGCGGGCTTGCGTATCATGCCCTGGAGGGACCCGGTTTGGTGGTAGAATGTATCTTTCTGATCTCATGACTTTGTGCCTGACCGCTGGGTCACATGGCCAGTGCTTGGTGCGGACACAAGGCAGGGAGGCTTCAAATGTGCCCATGTGGTCACGTCTGCCTTTCTATCCTGTCATCACCATGAAAAGATCATATCATGTTTCTCCTGTAGTTTTATATATACAAGAGAAATGAGCAGACCTGGACCCAATTTACACAGCCTGGAGACATACTCAACCCAGGCTAGCCACGCCCAGCTGGCTCACCAACACCACAGGCAGAAATCAGAGTTTTACCTTTCTTTACCAGCCTCTGGATTTGGTGGCGGTGGGTGCTTAGCACATTGTGGAAATAGCTGGCCAGATCAATAAGCTCTACTTTTCTGGGGTCATTCCTATTGCAAAAATGATATCTGTGCACTTCTTTCTCCCCAAAATAACATCTATACAAAGAAGGGAACTTTTGTGTCTTCCTATCAATGCTACCTCTTTCTTTTATCAATATTCGCCCAGGGCCTGAAAAGTGTCACAGGTTGTATTAGGTACAATGGACACAAGGATGGATTAGAAACACTTTATTTGATTTTCTAGACTCTCGCCATACTGCAAACTTTTTACATCAGCACATCTGTACTTAGCAAGGTTTTCCTTTTCTCTGCCTTTACAACCAACTCTACTCACTGTGAAGGTCCAACTGTGGTATTTTTAAAACTTAGCCTTGAAGAGACTGATCATCCTGGCCTGACTCCTCAGACTTCTTCAATCATAACCTGATAGAGGACAAGGACGCGGTTCCTGGTGAAGAACCTTGGGCCCACCGGAGCGGCGCGCCAATATCGCTGACTGAGAAGCGCTAATACCCGGTAAATGAGAACATGGATCCGGCACGCATCTGGCTCCGAAAGAGGAGAGCACAGTTGTGATTCAGTGGTGCATGAACACATACATTGGAATGCAGATGAACTGAAAAATTGGGCTGATGCTTACATCTTAACTTGCCGCTAAGTTAAATTGAAGCAACGCAAAATATATCTTCTGGAGGAACCTGTTTAATGAGCATCTCTGTGCTTCCACTTCCTGGTTGACATGTTTGAGCTGCTGCCTGGTTCCTACCACCAACTCTGCTCTCCGGTAGCAGGGAGAGTTCCTATTCCATACCCCTGACGCTTTGCTCCGTGCCCAGCAGAAACCCAGCAAGTGATGCAGCAGCCGGTTTAAGGCATTCACCTCACTGTGTTTTATTTTGACTGGTATAGACATCCACCTCTTTCCTTGATGGGGGGAGATAGATAGATAGATAGATAGATAGATAGATAGTTAGATAGTCAGATAGACAGATAGATAGATAAGGCAGGCAGGTAATCTATAGATTTATCTATAGAGCTATACACACACATTTTTCTTTTGTATATAAAAGAATATTGATGCTCTATTTGTGATTGCTCACTGCCATGTAGTGTTGTGCCTGCTTTGTGGGAGCTTGAGACAGATGGCTTTAGAATCAACGTAGGAGTGCAAACTATCTCCAGAGGCTTTAGAGATGGGTAAGATTTGAGGGAGAACACATTGCTTTCTGAAAGAAGTTTTTATTTTAACTTCTATTGAAGTTGATTTTCTCTCCAGAGCATTGTGTGATGAGTAAAACTAATAGGGAATGAGTAAGTAAGTAAGAAAGTAAATAAATAAAAAGTGTTTTCAAACACAATTATGAAGTAAGACATTAATACTAAAATAAACTGAAACTAATATAAGCTATGCTTCTCCTCCTTCCATTATGCCCTCAAACTAGAAACGAAATTACACCATACTCTTTAATCTCTGGCATTGTCCAAATTGAGGGAAGCAATTTAGAAAGGCTCATGCATAATTTATTAAAGGTTCCCTATGTAGTGTACTTGCCCTAATTCAATAACATCACACTATTATAATTTGACTTTTAATATATTATGGTTATTTATTAAATTTTTAATTAGTCTCAGAATTGCTTTTAGCAGACTCTAAAATCCATTTTAATAACAGAACTGGACAAAATGAACTACTTTAAGTCTCCTGTGTCTTTCTGAAAAATCTTTGGAAATTGTACTCTGTATAGAAGTGGTGTGAACACACACACACATGCACACACATGCACGCACGTGTGAGCGTGCACACGTGCATGCTCCTAAATGGCCATGGTCAAAGGAAGAAGGGAGGCTCTCAATACCAGATGGGTGGAAAGCTCTCACTAAGGTTCCATTCCCGGAGCAATCGTGCATTTTCTATGAAATGCTCAGACCTTCTTGGAACACATGGATATTTTCAGGGAAAAATTATTTTCTATACTTTTCCCCACAAGTAAGTTTCAGTTTCATAGTAGGAAACAAGACTAAGAGCTGTGTTTCATAAGCATATAATATCAACAAGTAGGATAAGCCAAAAGCATATCATTAAAATACACATTTTAGAAGTCCTGCTTTATGAAGTCAACGTCACCCTTCCCCAATTGTATATCAATGATGTCAATGTATGAACCACAGTGTGTCTGTGAAGAGCCAAAATATGAGCACCTGGTACCTAGCAGGAAGCCAGTACCAATTTTCTGAATGACTGAAAAGTTTACTCTGCTAGTTGCTTAGAAAAGTTTTTAAAACGTTCTTTGCAAATATCTTCTCCCATTCCGTTGGCTGCCTTTTAGTTTTATTGCTGGAGAAGATATTAGAAAATGACACATTGGATAAATGGTTAGTATCCAAAATCTACAAAGAACTTACCAAGCTCAACACCAGGGAAACACAAATCAAAACCACACTGAGACACCACGTCATGCCAGTCAGACTGGCTAAAATTAACAACTCAGGAAACAACAGATATTGGCAAGGATGTGGAAAAAGGGGAACCCTCTTGAACTTTTGGTTGGAATGCAAGCTGGTGTGGCCTCTCTGGAAAACAGTGTGAAAGTTCCTCAAAAAAATAAAAAATAGAACTACCCTACAACCCAGAAATAGCACTTCCAAGGATTTATCCAAGGGATACAGGAGTGCTGATTCATAGGGGCACATGTACCCCAATGTTCATAGTGGCACTTTGAACAATAGCCAAATTATGGAAAGAGCCAAATATCCATCAATTGATGAATGGATCAAGAAGATGTGGTATATATATACAATGGAGTACTACATGGCAATGAAAAAGAATGAAATCCTGCCATTTGCAACAACGTGGATGGAACTGGAGAGTATTAGGCTGAGTGAAATATGTCAGTCGGAGAAAGACAGATACCGTATGTTTTAACTCATATGTGGAACTTGAGAAACTGAACAGAAGACCATGGGGGAAGGGAAGGAGAGAAATAGTTCTAAACAGAGAGAGAGGCAAACCCTAAGAGAATCTTAAATACAGAGAACAAACTGACGGTTTTGGGGGGGAGCAGGGGAGAGGGGAAGATGGGGGATGGGCTTTGAAGAGAGCACTTGCTGAGTGTGGTAGGTAAGTGATGAATCATGGGAATCTACCCCCAAAGCCAAAAGCACACGGTATGCACTGTATGTTAGCTAGCTTGACAATAAATTACATTAAAAAAAGTATGATATTGTTTGGGGCTCCTGGGGCTCAGTAGGTTGAGTGTCTGACTCTTGATTTTGGCTCAGGTCATGATCTCATGGTTCATGGGATCGAGCCTGCTTGGGATTCTCTTTCTCCTTCTCTCTCTGCTCCTCTCCCACTCTCTCTCTCTCTCTCTCTCTCTCTCTCTTTCTCTCTCTCTCTGTCTCTCTCAATCTCCCTCGCTGTCTTTCTCTCTCTCAAAATAAACAAACTTTAAAAGATGTATTACATGTTTCATCTCAAAAGATCTATTCCTTTAACTCTTCAAAAACACAGTATCACCTCACCTCTGTTTGTAAAATGAAATTCAAACTCTTTTTCAGTGTAATCTGGGTTTTGGTTTCTCTCCAGCCATTTTCTACCCACCCAGTTAATTTTGTGACCATGTTGAGAAACTCTTCATCTGCCTTTCATGCTTCTTGAATTTTTCTCGGGATTTCCTGTATAGCAAATCTGGAACACAAAGTTCTGTGGAGCTGAACTAAAAGTTGAACCACTGTTCAATCCCAAATTGACCCCAGAACTATACCTGCATGGAAGAGATACAGATGAAGCTTATCATGGGCTCAGAGAACCAAACTGGCATCAGAACTGAGCAGATGACAAACAGATTGTTCCCCGTTCTGTGAATGTGTGGATAAGCCCCACTCCTGCAGAACAAAGTTTGGGGCTGAGGTCAGATTCAAACTGCCATAGACAGAGGATAAGACAGCATCTGTGCTCTGAGCCAGTCTGGGTTGAATGCCTGCTAATGCAAAAATGTTTTCCACGAGATTACAACAGAACCCAGTATTTATGCAACACGACATTAAATTCAAATGTCCACATTAAACTCAAATTTGCTAAATGTATAAAAAAAGAAGAAATAACCAGTTTTCAAATGAAAAAGCAACTGATAGATGCTAACCCCCATAGGATTCAGATATTGGAATTATAAAAAAAATAAAGAAGAAGAATACAACTGTAAACCGGTTATCATAACCATGCTTCGTGCGTTAAAAAGATACACACTCAAATTCAATGAAAAAAGAGACATTCTCAGCTCAGAAACCAAAAGAACCAAGTGAAAATGCTGAACTAAAAAATACCGAATCCGAAACATTGTTTGGTAACAGGATGGAGTTAACAGAGAAACAAGTCCGTGAACTTGAAGATGGATCAATAGGCATTATCCATTCAGAGAAATATATAGAAAAAATAATAACAGGATGTAGGGACCTTATGGGAACTTCTCAAAGTGTCTGACATATATGTCACTTGGGATCATTGAAATAGAAGACAAATATATTGGTGGTACAAAAATTTTGAAAAAAATTATAGCTGAAAATGTTCCAAATTTGCTGAAAGATTTAAATTTATACTTAAAAAGCTCAGTAAACCTTAAACACAGTACACTCAACGCTAATCATGTTTTGACACATTGTATTAAAGAAATGTTTTAAGCCATTAACTGTAAGGACGATCTTGAAAGCAGCTGAAGCAAATGACCTATAACATGAAGGAGGCATTGAGCTGAATGGTTGTGAGTTTCTCATCAGAAACCATGGAGGCCAAAAGACAGTGAAAAAAATACATATTACAATTACTCAAAGAAAACAATGCCGCTCAGGAGCTGTGTATAAAGCCAGAAAGTTCTTCCAGATCAAAAGTAAAAAATAAATACATAAAAAAAGAGAGAGACATTCTCAGATTCTCAGATAAAAGAAAACTAAACAATGTATCAATGTATCACCTACAGACATTTTCAAAACAAAATTCTGAAAGAAGCTCTTCAAGCTGAAGAAGAAAAAAACAAGGGAAACACAAATCTTTGGGAATGGAGGAGGAAATAAAGCAATGGTAAACATCTGGGGAAATATGAAAAGTCACCGGTCCCATCTTACATTCTTTAAACTTTGTATGCATCTTAAAACAAATATTATAACATCTTCAGGTGGTGTTTTTAATGCATATATAGCACATATTTATGTGAAGGGGATAAAAAGGACCCGTATCATTTAGGTTTTCAACACTTCATTTTATTTTATTAAAAAATTTTTAAATGTTTCATTTATTTTTGAGTGAGAGAGAGAGAGAGAGAGAGAGAGAGAGAGAGAGAGTGAGCAGAGGAGGGTCAGAGAGAGAGAGAGAGGCAGACACAAGACACAGAATCTGAAGACAGCCTCCAGGCTCTAGCTGTCAGCCCAGAGCCTGATGCAGGGCTCAAACCCACAAATCACGAGATCATGACCTGAGCTGAAGCCAGATGCTCAACCGACTGAGCCAGCCAGGGGCTTCTTGACACTTCATTTTAATATTATCTCTAATTACATTGTGAAAGGTTAAATATGCATAGTGTATAGTCCCTGGAGCAACCAGTAAAAAATACAGAAACAACGAAAATGCCAACAAAAATATTGAAATGGAATACTAAAAATGATTCAAATAATATAATACTAGGAAACCAGTGGGGGGAAAAAGAACAAAAAATCAGAGAGGACAAAGTGAAAACAAATAAAATGATATACTAAAATTCAACTGTATCAACATTTACACATTATTTTACTTCTCTAAATAGTCTAAAAAAAAGGCAGAGATGGACAGTGGAAAACAGACAAACAAGATTCTGTTATAAACTGTGTACAAGAGATACTTTGACTACAAAGTAGTCACAGGTAGATTTTAAGACAATGTAGAGCACAAGATCTATTATGAGCCGTAAGCATAAAAGTACAGAGTGGCTGGTTATTTTAGCGTCAGGTAATGTAGATGCTGAGCAAGTGTTTTATTGAGATAAAGGATACAGCAGGATGACAAAAAGGACAATTAATCAGGAGTTTATAATCATTATAATTATCCATGCAGCTAATAACAAAAGGCTCAAAATAAAGCAAATTTGACAGAATTAAAGGGAGAAATAGAGGACCCACAATTATTGTAGTTGACAGTAATACTCTTAGGAATGGGTATAACAACAAAAAATCAGTAGTGACATAAAATCAGAGGAACACTACCCAATGCTTTGGTCTAAGTGAAATCTATGGATCACTGCATGCAACCAACGTAGAATGCACACCCTTCTAATGTGCACATGGTGGTTGTCGTGATGGACCATGAAACAAGCACCAACAATTATTTTTAACTCATACAAAATATATTCTTTGATCACAATGGAGTTAATTTAGAAATCAGTAGCAAAGAAACCTAGAAGATTTTCAAATATCTGGAAAGTAAATGGCACACTTCTAAATAAAATCACAAGTGATATTGGAAAATACTTTGAACTAAAGAACAATACAGCTAAAATGAAGGAAACTTAGTGCTTTACAATGCTTATATTAGAAAATAATGATATAAAATCAATTCCCTAAGGATCCATGCTACTAAAAAAATAAATAAATGAACCTGCAGTAGAAGGCAAGAAATAATAAAAAGAAGAGAATAAATCAATGACATAGAGAACAGACAAACAGGAAATAAACAACCAATGGTACTTGGGAAATTCAAGAAAACTACCAAACTAAGCTGATCACAGAAAGGAAGAACACAGACCGTCAATAACAAAAGTCAAAGAAAGGTGATTAGTTTTTCCCCATTGAGGATGATATTAGCTGTGGGTTTTCCATAAACTGCTCTTATAATGTTTAGGTAAGTTCCTTCTATTCCGACTTTCTCAAGGGTTTTTATTAAGAAAGGGTGCTGTATTTTGTCAAATGCTTTTTCTGCATCTATCAACAGGATCATATGGTTTTTATCCTTTCTTTTGTTAATGTGATGGATCACATTGACGGATTTGCTGATACTGAACCAGCCCTGTAACCCAGGAATGAATCCCACTTGATCATGATGGATAATTCTTTTTACATGCTGTTGAATTCGATTTGCTAGTATCTTGTTGAGTATTTTTGCATCTGTATTCATTAAGGATATTGGTCTGTAGTTCTCTTTTTTGGCTGTGTCTTTGTCTGGTTTGGGTATCAAGGTGATGCTGGCTTTGTAGAATGAGTTT
>NC_043714.1:73385111-73449408 GCF_006229205.1 Suricata suricatta | reverse complement strand
ACTGCTGTTTAACATAGTTCTGGAAGCCCTAGCATCAGCAATCAGAAAACAAAAGGAAGTAAAAGGCATCAGAATTGGCAAAGAAGAAGTCAAACTTTCACTTTTTGCAGATGACATGATACTCTACATGGAAAACTCAATCGACTCTACCAGAAGCCTTCTAGAACTGATCAATGAATTCAGTAAAGTTGCAGGGTACAAAATCAATGTACAGAAATCAGTTGCATTCCTATACACTAAGAATGAAGCAGCCGAAAGAGAAATCAAGAAACTGATCCCATTCATGATTACATGAAAAACCATCAAATACCTAGGAGTAAACCTAACCAAGGATGTAAAAGACCTATATGATGAAAACTATAGAAAGGTTATGAAAGAGATTGAAGAAGACACCAAGAAATGGAAAAATATTCCCTGTTCATGGATCGGAAGAATAAACATTGTGAAAATGTCATTACTACCCAAAGCAATCTACACATTCAATGCAATCCCCATCAAAATCGCACCAACATTCTTCTCAAAACTAGAACAAACTATCTTCAAATTCGTATGGGACCACAAAAGACCCCGAATAGTCAAAGTTATATTGAAGAAGAAAACCAAAACTGGAGGCATCACAATTCCAGACTTTAGCCTCTACTACAAAGCTGTCATCATCAAGACAGTATGGTATTGGCACAAAAACAGACACGTAGACCAATGGAATAGAATAGAGAACCCAGAGCTGGGCCCACAAATGTACGGCCAATTAATTTTTGACAAAGCAGGAAAGAGTATCTGATGGAAAAAAGACTGCCTCTTTAGCAGGTGGTGCTGGGAGAACTGGACAGCAACATGCAGAAGAATGAAACAAGACCACTTTCTTACACCATACACAAAAATAAACTCACAATGGCGGAAGGACCTGAATGTGAGACAGGAAACCATCAAAACCCTCAAGGAGAAAGTAGGCAAAAACCTCCTAGACCTCCACCACAGCAATTTCCTACTTGACACATCCCCAAAGGCAAGGGAAATAAAAAGAAAACTGAACTCTTGGGACTTCATCAAGATAAAAAGCTTCTGCAAGGCAAAGGAAACAATCAAGAAAACTAATAGGCAACCAACAGAATGGGAAAAGATAGTTGCAAATGGCATATCAGATAAAGGGCTAATATCGAAAATATATAAGGAACTCACCAAACTTCATACGCAAAAAACAAATAACCCGGTGAAAAAAATGGGCAGATGACATGAACAGACACTTCTCCAAAGAGGACATCCAAATGGCCTACAGGCACATGAAATGATGTTCAACATCACTCATCATCAGGGAAACACAAATCAAAACCACATTGAGATACCACCTCACGCCAGTCAGAGTGGCTAAAATGAACAAATCAAGAGACTTCAGATGCTGACGAGGGTGTGGAGAGATGGGCACCCTCCTACACTGCTGGTGGGAACGTAAACTGGTGCAGCCACTCTGCGAAACAGTGTGGATGTTCCTTAAAAAACTATCCATAGAACTCCCTTATGACCCAACAATAGCACTTCTAGGGATTTACCCAAGAGATACAGAAATGCTGATGCATAGGAGCACATGTACCCCAATGTTCATAGCAGCAATGTCAACAATAGCCAAAACATGGAAAGAACCTAAATGTCCATCACCTGATGAGTGGATCAAGAAGATGTGGTATATATACACAATGGAGTACTACATGGCAATGAGAAAGAATGACATATGGCCATTTGTAGGAAAGTGGATGGACCTTGAGGGTGTCATGCTAAGTGAAATAAGCCAGGCAGAGGACAGAAACCATATGTTTGCACTCATAGGTAACAGGAAAACAGGATGACCAGGGGGAGGGGAAGAGGGAAACAGAGTTGGGGAGAGAGAGGGATGCAAAGCTTGAGAGACTGTTGAATGCTGAAAATGAACTGAGGGTTGAAGGGGAAGGGGGAGGGGGGAAAAGAGGTGGTGGTAATGGAGGAGGACACTTGTGAGGAAGAGCAACAGGTGTTGTATGGAAATCAATTTGACAATAAAATACTATGGAAAAAATTAAAAAATTAAAAAAAATAAAGAAAGGCGATTATCACAAGTTTTATGAACGGTACAAGGGTAATAAGAGAATACATCAACATTTTATATCAGTACATTTGACAACTTAGATCATATGGACAAGATTCTCGAAAAATATAACCCACCAAAATTGACGTAAGAAAAATTCACATAAGACATTTGTTGTCTTATTGGAGAAACTGAATTTGTTAGCAAAACGTTTCCAAAATGACCAATAACTCTAGACCAATTTACTTTCTCTGGTAAATACTATCAAACAATCAAGAATATAGAGATAATAGAGAAATGCAGAATTTATATATAGGTATAATTAGACTGGATACATTTTAATGTGTTTTATAAATGTAAAGATCTTTAATATTTCCCAAATTAAAATATTTTTATAATATAATCCATAAATCTTTGTAAAAAGTCATAGATTATAGAACTGTAAACTAAAAAATGTGAAGGAAAACCTTTTTTTTCCATTTTTTTTACTATGTCCAACACCCTTCTTCACCTTCCCTCTTTTTAAGACCTATTTCTATATTCCCCCCAATAACTTCTTTACACTCCTATCATATATGCTCCTAAATAAGATCACTGTAAAATCCTTTAAAACATCATAAATCTTGTATTTGTCAGTAAACACCTAGACGTGATTATTTCTGACAATAAGTGGACTGAAAATGACTGATTTACACTAATCAATTAGAATATCCTTGATTATTACCACCCAATTTCTGTCTGTCCATCAAGACCTAATTCAGATGAGGAACATCCAGATATATCAGTGGTCCAAAATCCTATTCAATCCAGACCTTAAATCATAATTTGCTGGGATTTCCTGGTACTCCCAGCCCACCACACAGTGGTTAGATATGTATCTTCTGTTGAAAATACCAGACATCTGGAAATAGTCTGTTTAAATAAAACCAGCAATTATGCATTATGTATTTTCCACCCTCATATCTGTATTGATGTCCTTCCCTCTAGCTGATGAGCCCTTTTCTTTTCTTAAAAACAAACACATTTCATATTCCAGTTTTGCTTTGTTTTCATTTTTGTTTCCTGGGCTTTTGCCGTATCTAGAGGTAACTTGGTGCTTTTCTGGTACATGGCAGATAAAAGGAAAATGTGAAATGAATTTGAAATTTAAAACAAGGGCCCCCTGTTTAGAAAAATACCTGCATTTCAGGTAAGCAGGGATGCGTTGGGAGCTGGGATCCTCTGGTCGTTTCAGTATGTTTCTTGGAAATGAAGCCCTCACTCTCTCTACCCCTTAATACACTGGTCTCTAAACCAGATTTTCACAGAGTATTTGCAAAGCACATTTAATGTGAAAGGAGTTCCTGTGCTCAACTTCATTATCATAAAAATGCCAGTTCTTCTGTAGTGCAGAAATCCAGTTACTTGTGACTAAGGTGCTCTGATGAAAATGACAAAACCACGACTGTTCCTGGGAAAAAAGCCACTGTTTTCTAGAGTCTCACTGGGGTTCTGATAAGGCTCCATGAATATGGAAACGGAACCCAAACAGGAGGCTTTGCAAAGCTTAGACCACGTTCAGTTCTCTCTTCAATTCAAATTTCTTGGCTTACAAGAATAGCATCAGAGGGAGATTATTCCTCTTTATATTTTCTTTTTGATTAATTTGTCAGATTTGAAATAAGGAGGGAAATTAACACAGGCCAAGATGGGGAGTCTGTGAGAGAAGAGAGCAGGTTTCTATCCTGTTTCTTAGAGGGATTCAGTGAGCAGAGCACAGGGTTCGGACCTACAAAGGATGGTTATTGACCACAGGGTGGGTCCTTTGGGCAGCCTCCCTAGATCCGTCAACCCTCATCTGTCATCAGTAAAACGAGGGACAGAACGGCTGCTTCAGGGTGGCATCGTTAGGGCAACATAGCTGAATCCATTGCTGGATGCAAAGTTGCAACACAGAGTAGCCGTACACTGTAGAAGTTCAAAGTCAGTTTTGTCATTAGAGAGTACTAATATCTTATACAGAGAGAGAGGACTTCAGGGTAAAGCGGATCAAGGTTCAGATCTTGGATCTGCCTTTGCCTCCTATTTAATCCCTGGGCAACATTTTCAATTATTCTGCACCTCTGTTTTCTGGCCTGAAAAACAAATGATACGTCTTGGTTCTAGGCTGTTGTGAGTTAAGTGAAACTGCATGAACTGTGTGGTGCAAGGTCAACCTCAAGACCTTAACTCACTTCCCTTCCCCTAATGCTCTTCCTCGTTTCTTCATATGCAGGGAATGAGTGGAGGGTAAGGCTCACAGTAAAAGGGCACCTGCTGTAAAACCAGGAATCTTTTCTTCTCAAGATTGATCCTATTACTGTGTGAATGCCAACTCCCTTTTCTGAGAGGGATCCTTATCGATTAAAGTATCCCTTTTACCAGCCAATACAGAACACCAGCAGCAGCACTGACCTTCCCATGTCTCGTAACTGTAAGGTTTAATAGATGCAGGCAGAGATGGGAGGACAAAGAGACCACGTTATGGAGCCAAGAAGGCCTTATTGGGATTTGCGATTCCAGGGCGAGGTTCTGTGACTCTGGAGCGAGGAGTCAGGGAAGTTGTGCCTGATATGGGAGAGCAAGGTCTTTTATGGGTGCAGAAGTTCCGGGTTTGAGCTCAGGTGGGCTGATAGCCAAGTAGGGGCATCTTTGGACGGTGGCAGGATTCAACTGGCTGTTCGCTTCGGTGGGGAGGGGGATGCTGGAATTACATGGTGAGGCATTCCAGTTTGAGACAGTCCAGATTGAGAGTGGGGGTCGTCAGTCCTGGTGGCGCCTGGATCTGTTATCTGGCCTGCGATAAAATGGCCGCTGGTGCTTTTCAAATGGCGCGGGTCATCCCAGGTTTGCAGGTGGGGGTTGTCAGTGTTGGCAGCTCTCCACAGCAAAGTGGCCGCTCAGTTGCTTTCCCATGGCAACTCTTACAGTAACTTAAGGAACCAATTGCTCTCCTAAGCTGACTTTCTCTTATTGAAATTATCCCTAGTGAACCCCCAACCTTACTGTCTTCATCTGATGGAGAATGTTGTAAGAATGTGGTTCAGGAGAAATACAGACCTTCCTAAGAAAATGATGGAGTTTTCATTTGTGAAAGTCTCTAGGGGAGATCCTTCCCAGTACTCTGTCCCTACAATGGATCTAGGAAAAAGCAGCATCTGCTTTCCAGAGCTTTCCAAAACTAGCTTTCCAGCTAAATGATTTTAAGATTCTAACAGCCTATAATTTTATGGCTTTAGGGTTCTAACTCTGTGATCATAAAGATTAAAATTTGTGAAGTCTGTTCATCTAAAATTTAACATGCTGGAGGTCTATGATTTCAGCTCTTATTTGAATATTCCCATAAAATATGTAGTTTCTACGTATTGCACCTGACTCATCAGAGACCTCTCTGGCTTTCCTAGCCAGTCTAGTTCTCTTCCTAAAGAACCTAAAGATAATAAATAGAAAGATAACCTTTCTCTTTTTTGAACCTAAAACTAATAAATCCTTGATACTTCATTATGGTATCCACT
Organism: Suricata suricatta; assembly: GCF_006229205.1. Lineage (NCBI taxonomy): Eukaryota > Metazoa > Chordata > Mammalia > Carnivora > Herpestidae > Suricata > Suricata suricatta. Next base: position 73,443,819 of record NC_043714.1, on the reverse strand, counting down.
GAATGAATTGAACACCTAGATACCATGTCTTTTTAAAAAAAATTGTTCTGGTTAGGGGTGCCTGGATGGCTCAGTCGGTTGAGCATCCAACTTGGGCTCAGGTCGTGATCTCACAGTTCATGGGTTCAGGCCCCATGTTGGGCTTTGCACTGACAGCATGGAGCCTGCTTCAGATTCTCTGTCTCCCTCTCTCTCACCCCTCCCTGTGCTCTCTCTCTCTCTCAGAAATAAAAACAAACAAATCATACTGGTTATTTATCTCTTTATCAAATTCAATTTTGATATGTAATACAGCATAAGGCAACAAATGGCTGACACAGATGTAACTGGAGATGAACACCTTGTTCATCAATATCTACTTCCATGCCCTCATTTTAAAAATCACAAATCTAGGATACCTTCCCTCTGGAAGCCTGCCTGAATTAACCAGAAACAATTTCCAAACAAATGAAATCTCAATTAAAATTTTTCCTTTAATAAAAGAAATATTGTAACTCTTTAAATATTTTGAATTACATGCTCTACCTTTTAATTGGTTTGTTTAGAGCACAGATTCCAAGAAGGCAAGATCCCGGCTGGAATATAAAGAATGGGCAGGGATAAGTGTGCAAAGTTGCATAGGTTCAGGGCTACTTACGGACTGACAGAGTGTGTACAACTTGATGAAGTGACCACTAGGTGGGGGTGTTGCCCCGTATTCTAGGGCAGGGGCGGTGTCCGTGCTCACCAGATCCACCATTGTTCGTGTAAAATCTGTAAAGCTCTTCCAAGCAGGTGCATTAGTTTTTGTCTAAACAGGTGAATGGGTCAGTAATTTCCAGTATGATAAAGATGGCATATTTCTACAAAGGATTTTGAACATAGAAATACCTGTCTTTGCCACATGAAGTGTAGGGATTTTTCCAAGAGAAAAAATATTTTTCCTCCCTCAAATCAATAGTTGATTTTGACATGAAAAATCTTAATCTATCATGTGGAAGGTGGCATATGACACCGATGTCTTGGCCTTTAGATTGTCATTAAGTTTTGCTATCATTTTAAACAGGGTAGGTCTGTCTGGTTTGTGGTCCGGCTCTGTGACAGGATGAATTTGGTTTGTATAAGGTGTCATCTTCATCTAAGGCTGTGCACCTGTTAGGTGTAACCTGAGGACCCCCAGTTTCCAGGCCCTGCTACCGCACACGTCTTTGCCTCCGGCCCCATGCACTAGGGATTCTGAGATATGAGGTTTGCGGAAACCTTCCTGCTGACAGGCCAGAGTATGATGGGTTCATCTAGGCGTGATCCACTGTAAGTTTATTTGAGCAGCATGGTCCGACACCACCATAATGCACGCCACATATATGATTTAAGCTTTTCTAATAGTTGTATTTTTAAAAAAGTGAAAGAAAAAGGTAAATTAAATTTAATCATGCATTCATGTAATCCAGTGTATCCAATACGTTCTCCTTTCAACATGGAATCAACGTAAAACTTTTATTAATGGGATAGCTAACCTTCTTTTTCTTTGTGCTAAATCTTAGGCCAGAGTGTGCATTTCATACGTATAGCACATCTCAATCTGGATACTATGCTTTCGTAGGCAGTACATGATCTCCATTCAGATTTCATATTCCTTACAGTTGCAAAAGTAGGTCCACATGCCCAAGTTGTTGCAAACATATGTTTTCCAGTAACTGAGTGTCAGATTCATCATATTTTAAATTAATTACAATTAAACAGAACAAAAAAATCAGTTCTATTGGAACACATGCATATCAAGTGTTCAGTGACCATCAGAAGTTAAAATGAATGTACCATGCTACACTGAAAATAATCTCTGTGGATCTTGCTATGGAAAAAGGAGACAGTCATTCTGTAAGCCTCCGGGAATTTCCTGAGCAGAGAACAGAGATGCTATTGGCACAAATCTCAGATAACTCCTCTCCCAACATGACTGGGCATCTTTTGAAAGCAGGACCCTACATTCATGAACGTTTTGTTCTTACTGAGTCTAGAACAGTATTGGTCACACTTCAGGAATTTGATAAATACTTGTCAATTTAAATTGAATAATGCATCTCTTTGCAGATGTCACTTAACCCATGAAAATTGATGAAATTCATTAATTATTATTAATATGTTCCTAGCATTCATCAGGTATGGCTGCTAGTTTGATTGGTATTGAGCTAAAGCATCTTTATAATCCTGATAATTCCAACTCAAATGGAGTTCACAGAGATGACCAGAAATAAAAACAAAAATAAAAAAAAGGAAGAAAGGATCTTGCCTTCTATTACATTTATACTCTGCCCCTGACAATTATCCAGCTTTACGAATCTCAACCTCATTACATTTGGATGGGAGCCAACTGTCTTCAGGAAAGACTACTAAAGATTAATGACGGTGAATTGCTGGGAAAAAGTGGTGGAAAGAGGACATGTGGTTAATGATGACATATTATTGCAGAAAAAGGCAGGGGTTCACAGAAGCGCGGGGGCACAGGGGATGCTGCTAACTCAGGGGGGCGGGAGGGGGCTGGGCACATCCTCACAAAGCCGCTTTGTGACAGGGCTCTCCCTATGGATCCCATGTGGCATGCACCAGCGCTTTCTGGTTTCAGAGGCTCAGCATGTGACGGGGCTTTGTCACAAACCACAAGAGGAGACACTCGCGGGAAGAGGTGTCTTACTCTGTGCCCTTTACACTGAATCTCGTGTGACTTTAGCTCAAACAGATGGCACAGTTGAACACCCATGTGCCCAGCTCACCATCCTGGACACGGAGCTGGCCGCATCCCGAAATTTCTTGACCTGAAATAATGAAGCAGTTCTTCCTGTGGTCGGGAAATAAGAATCTGAATGAAAGACATTCACTCTTTCCAAACATAGACATGGTGTCCATCCCAAAGTTTGCCAAAAGAATGGCCTCTCAGCACTCTGTATTTGGATGCTTTGTTTTCTGGAGTGGATGAAGGGCTCTGTAGGTTTATTTTGAGGAAAGAAGATGAGAGAAATGCAGTTTAGTACAAGCATCTGGAACTTAAAACTATAACCCACACCCACCTGTCTTGTCCATCTTGAATTCCCCATAAATATTAAGAGAGTGACTTTCTCATGATCCTTTAACTGTTAATACAACCTAAATTCTTTTACTCAAATCAAAGAAGACGTTAGTGGGGACAAAATGGTGATTCACATTAAAGTAGGATTAGGGAATAGATTGCAGAAAAGCCATGATCTTGCCCAGACCCACAGTCCATCCTGTCTGCAAGCTCCTTAAAACAGGTGCATAAAGCAGAAAGAGGGGCACCTGGGCAGCTCAGTCAGTTAAGCATCGACTTTGGCTCAGGTCATGATCTCACAGTCTGTGGGTTCAAGCCCCGCGTTGGGCTCTGTGCTGACAGCTCAGAGCCTGGAGCCTGTCTTCAGATTCTGTGTTTCCCTCTCTCTCTGACCCTCCGCTGCTCATGCTGTATCTCTCTCTCTCAAAAATAAATTTAAAAAATTTAAAAAAATTTAAATGTTTATTTATTTTTGAGAGACAGAGAGACAGAGTGTGAGCAGGGGAGGGGCAGAGAGAGGGAGACACAGAATCTGAAACAGGCTCCAGGCTCTGAGCTGTTAGCACAGAGTCCGATGCGGGGCTCGAACCCACAAACTGTGAGATCATGACCTGAGCTGAAGCCGGACCCTCCACAGACTGAGCCCTCAGGCACCCTCAGCTCCTGCTCTGATATTGCGTCCGTTCTAGAACACGAGTGAGCGCATCCGTTACTGTGCTACTTATTTCCCTGCAGGACAAATGCAGTAAGCCCGCACCACCCAGTTCAGCATCCCTCTCTGTTCCTAGGCAGTCTCATGTCTGGGTCTTCACCCTCTCTCTGGCTGCACTCCGAGAGCTTGCTGAGCTACAGTGGGATCTGTTCCCCGGGTCACCAGGCCTTGGTTCCATTCCCTTCCCAACTCTCGAAGCGGGCAAGGCTTTGCTCTACTTTTAAAAACACTGAAAAATTGCATTTCATTGGAAAGCCTTTCTTGTGACACTTTCTTCACACCCTGACTCTTCCTCTGAAATTCCAGAAAGCTCACTGTGTCATTGTCATTTACACAGATGGTGCCCCCTGTCACATCAGCAGCTCTCTATGGACAGGGACCATACGGGGTGCCTGGGCAGTTCAGTTGGTTGAGTGTCCGACTCTTGGTTTTGGCTCTGGTCCTGAAGACACAGTTGTGAGATTCACTGAGTCTAGAGCCTGCTTAAGATTCTCACTCTCCCTCTAGGCCCCTCTCCTCATGCGCGAGCTCACTTGCTCCTTCTCTCTCTTAAAAAAAGTAGGGATCCTATGTTATGTAAAACTTAGTGATATCCAGCACTTAGTAGATGATCAGTCATTGTTTTCTGATACAAGGAAACAAAATGATAAAATTCTTATTCCATTTCTCCTTTCTTTTTGAACTAGGTAGTATTATTTATATTCTTAGTGGAATATATGGCAAATTTATAATAGAAGGTAACATTGAAGTTAATGTAATTAAATTCACAACTTATAAAAAGTCCTGTCTCTGTCTAGTCTTACAAAAACAGAAAGTGTCATCTGCTAAAATTGAAATTTCCATCCTGAAATCTATTTTGCGTCCTGAAATTCCATCCTGAAATTTCCATCATCATTCTATGAGACTTAGTGTACCCACCTTGTAGACAGGCTTGTGGACCAGTGTTTGACTTGGTTGACTTCACATGACTTTTCTACATTTGCAGACTCCTGATATTGGGGGCTGATGCCATGTACCTCATCACTGGATGTTTCCATGAAAGATGAGAAAGAAATGCTTGTTCCTACTAAAAGTATCATTTCCACTCTAAATTTTGAGTTAATGGAATTTTATAGCTCACCTCTTTCATTGCGATACAGACTTTAATTTCTACAAATGGACTTCTACTTATTTTATTAGAGCAAGGGCAAGCATTAACTCTTTCTTTTCCAAGTGGTTACATGTGCCTTATCACAGAAGGCATTTGGCTTAGATAGGAGTTGTTATTTCCATTTTCTTTATAAAATTATTGAGCCTGATGATTTGTTCACATGGCAGATAGAGGATTTGAATTTAGATCTTTCGTCTCTAAATATGTGGTTCAGTTCTGTGTATCCAGAGCTTCTTCGCGTGTCTATGGATTCAAGCAAGGCAGGGGAGAAGGGGCTGTGCCAACATTTCAGCCTAATTCTGAGATGGGGCTAGAGAGAAGGAAGAAATAAAAAGCAATGTCTTCTTTGAGGCAGAATCCCCCTCAGATTAATTTCTAATAGAAGCTGCTTACCACGCAAAATCTCTGGAATGCTCATGTCTCTTACCAGCTTCATGCTCCATTTAAGATATTATTGAAAGAAACAGACAGTGACAAGTATGACATTGAGGGCGCTCTGGGAGCAATTTATATGGCCAAATAATGTGGTCAGTTTTCTTCATCTGGTGTGACTTTTGACTTCCTTTTCCATCAAGATAAGGGGATACACCTTCCACGCATCAGGATTTAAGGAACTCAGATTTTATACCTGCCTGCCCAGTATGGTAGCCACTGGTCCTATGTGATATTCACAATAAAATTCAAATTAATGAACAATTAAAAATCCTGTTCCTCATTTGTGCTAGCCACGTTTTAGCGGCTCCATCACTAAACGTTCTACATGAACGTTTCTATCACCACTGAAAGTTCTGTTGGATGGTGCTATTCTAGACTCAATACCATTTACTGCTGTCTAGAATCCAGGTTTGGTATTCAGTTTCACATTTTGCAAAATCTCTTATTTATACTCCAAAAAATACCTGGGAAAAAACTCTCACTAGATTTGGAGATCTTGGGACTATAAATCTCATTTTATTTATGTTTTTGTTTTTGGAGACCTGTACAGGCATGATGTACAATAGCTTTCTGCTATAAGCTGGCTGAAAGTATAAACAAATGTGTGAATAGATTTGTTTTTCCTTTAGTGCTAGGATTTGTGATATTTCTCCAGTCATTCCTACTCATTTTCTAGGAAATAAATATATTCAACTGCTAAGAGAAGTGACCAAAAATGTATTGGATATCCAATGCTTAGCCATGCATTAGGCTCATACATTTATTATTTAATTTCATTTCCTACAAGAAGCCCACTGAAGGAAATATTACAATATTGAGACACCTGCCCAGACATGACTGCAGAAATGGCTTCCCCGGGCTTCACACTCGAGTCTGTCAGAATGCAAGCTCGTGTGTTCCCTATCACCCCAGACTTCTTCTGCAAGACAACACCACATCTGGGGAAGACTAGGAACAATATGCCCTTATTTAGGACAGACTGGCTTACTTGCAATGTTTAATATTTATATACTGCTTCTATTTCTGGAAATAAAGCCCTTCCTTGACTTTCAGGATACCACATTCTCCCCCTGTTCTTCTAATCTTCCAGTTGCCCCTTTCAGGGTCTCTTGCATGTCTGAGGGTGTTGGCCCTAGAGATGGAGAGAAGCTTGATTCTCTGTAGTCTTGGAGCTTGGCAAAACTGTAAAGTCCAGAGGGGCCTTTAAAATATTGTTTAATGGGCAGTAAGGAGGGCACTCGTGATGATCACTCAGTGTGATGTGTAAGTGATGAATCATCAAATTCTACTCCTGAAACCATTATTACACTGTATGTTAACTAACTTGAATTTGTTTATTTATTTATTTATTTAAAATTTTTTTATCTTTGATATATAAAGACAGAACGTGAGCCGGCGAGGGGCAGAGAGAGAGGAGGAGAGGGAGAAGGAGAGAGAGGGAGCCACAGAATCTGAAGCAGGCTCCAGGCTTTGAACTGTCAGCACAGAGCCTGACACCAGGCTCAAACCCATGAACTTCAATTATGACTTGAGCCAAAGTCAGACACCTAACCAACTGAGTCACCCAGGCGCCCCTGACTAATTTAGATTTAAATTAAAAATATATTTGTTGAACATGCAAAATATGAATGAACCACCAGATAAGAAACACAAATATACAAAACTGGAGACTTAAGGTTATCTTAAATCCCACTAATCCCCTATCAACCTGGCACAATCCTATTCTCAGTAGCAATCACTCGGTTGTTTGAGACTTCCAATGATGGGAAAACTAACTTTCCTCAATCAGCTGTGCTTTCGGAGGAATGTTCTCTGTGATGAGCACAGCTCTCTCCCTCCAAATGTTTGCTCACTCTACCTCCCTCTGCTCCAGGGTCTCACTGAATGAGCCCATCCCCTCTTCTGCCTGGTAGCTTTTCAGATGTTTGAAAGCACAACGATGAGTTAACAACCTAAACTAGACGTGTGGCCACAGGTCTCAGGCTCCAGGTCACTTGAATCCTGTGAAGTGAGGCGGGAAATCCCTTGCTGCCACCATACTGGCATACGCTCCCCCCGACAAGCCCCATTCATCTGAACACATGCTCTCCCTTGGCATAAATTCACAGAGACCCTAAATGTGAAAATACAAAAGACTCCAAACACATTGCTTCACTCCTCCACTCCTCCTCTTGCATCCACATGGACAGAGAAGTCCAAGATTGTAAAGTGACTCATTCATAGTTACATTACTGGTGAGTAATAAGGACTCAGAACTGTTCTGTTTTGCTTTCCTGTTGGTGGAATGCTATCTTCTTGACTAACTTTTTAGTACAGTTTATCTTTGAAAAAATTGTTAACGTATTCTACCTCAAGGAAATGAGGAACCCTGGTGGCCAGCAGAGGAGTCTGAGAAACAGCAATTTCGTTCCAGCAGGTCACACAGGGGACTGCTGCTTTGCCTGTTGGCCAAAGCTTACAACCTTGAAGAGTGGAAGAAAGAGTAGTAGAGTGTATTTGAGATACTCTAGGTTTAATCTTGTTTTTGTCAAAAACTCTGTCAGTTTTCATAACTGGCAGGTATGGTAATTAATGATCTCTACCCCATGGTCGCTTAGCCCCATGACTCTCTGTTTAATGTCCGTTACCTCCCGTAGTGCTGCACCATCACCCGGGGTGAGCTTGTCCATATTCAGCCCTGTATCAGGGGTGGGGGCTTGTTCTTGTGGACCAAGTCCAACCATTGACTTTGCTGAGACAGTGGAGGGGCAAGTGCAGCGCAGTATCTCAAAGCCAAATGCCCAAACTTATGCTTTAAGGCCAGAATAAAATTCCCACATGCCATGTCTCAGCCACTGATAACAAAACATTTCGAGTATTCCAGTGCTGTACAAAGCCCAAATTGTGTCTCTCTTGGTGGGATCGACTTTGTTCTCTGCCGTCACTCTTCATGCAGTAATGATCTCCTGCTATATTTTTGCCTTTGTCATTCCAGGACCCATAGACACTCTTTAAAAAAAAATTGATGTTTATTTATTTTTGAGATAGAGACAGGGCATGAGCAGGACGGGCAGAGAAAGAGAGAGAAACAGAATCCAAAACAGGCTCTAGGCTCTGAGCTGTCAGCACAGAGCCCGATGTAAGGCTCGTACCCACAAACCGTGAGACTATGACCTGAGCTGAACTTGGGCACTTAACCGACTGAGCCATCTGGGTGCCCCAACACTTCTTAAGAGTGTCTATGGGTCCTTGGGGCACCTGGGTGGCTCAGTCAGTTAGGCGTCCAACTTCGGCTCAGGTCAGGATCTCATGGTTCATGGGTTGGAGCCCCGCTTCAGGCTCTGTACTGACAGCTCAGAGCCTGGAGCCTGCTTTGGATTCTGTGTCTCCCTCTCTCTCTGCCCCTCCTCTGCTCATGTTCTGTCTGTCAAAAATAAATAATCGTTAACAGATTAAAAATTAATTAAAAACAGAAGAATAACAGTTACTAGGTGACCTGTGGCACACTGCTAGAAATGGATTGCATTTTTATCTTCTTTCATTGAATTACATACTTCTGTCTTCTTTCACTTTTGGCTTGATTACTGTCCAAGTTGACCAAGGCTTGGCCAAGAGGCCAGATTCGGGCATTGATATTTGGACTGTGATCCTAATGATCCTAATGGAATTCCCTTAGCCCTTCAAGGAGGTAAATATAAATTATCTAAATCAGGTTCAGGGAAAGTTCTAGACTTGTCACCATCTATTTTTTCCTAGCTTCTTCCAGCTGCCATGTATCATGGACACAATAGGCTGCCATCTTAGCTCATGGCGTCCCTTTGTTTCACTTGAACTCATTCTGCATGTCACCACCTGACCTGAGGTAGAACCAGGGAGGCCTAGAGATGGTTACATTTCCCCAAGTTTCCCAGGGCTCACTAATCCGTGCCTTTGCTTTTATTGTTGTCCTTTGGGATCCATTCTCTGCCTTGTACCCAGCACAACCTGTCAGCAATATAAGTCAGATTATGTCTTTCCTCTGTTGACATACCCTTCAATTAATTCTCACCGGACTCATTGTGAAGTTTAGAGGCTTCACCATGGTGAATGAGACCCTGTTTAAATCACACCTTCCTTGTCTCCAACTTCATCCCCATCTCGTCCTGGGCCCCTCCTGAGATGCCGCTCTCACAGGCCATTGTCTTTCCGGTGCCATCACAGACCTGCGCTCTGGGCAATAGTATTTTTCTAAAATAGATCTCCTAATTATCATGCATCAGGACCTTCTGTTTGTTTTATAGTTTTTGTTCCAATTTGTATCTGCTTATTTCATCTGTTTATTAGTTACATGTATTCTGTCCTCTGCCCTGTGGAAACTCCAGATAGACGTCATTTTGGTTTTGCTATTTTCTGCTATTGCCTTGGCACTTCACAGGGGCCTCACCCAGAAGGCCATGGGTAAGTGCTGATTGAAGATTTAATTGGGAAAATATCATCATAAGGTTTTTTTAAATGTTTATTTATTTTTGAGAAAGAGAGACAGAGCATGAGTGGGGGAGGAGCAGAGAGCAAGGGAGACACAGAATCCAAAGCAGACTCCAGGCTCTAAGCTGTCAGCACAGAGCCTGATGCGGGGCTCAAATCTACAGACCGTGAGATCATGACCTGAGACATAGTCAGATCCTTAACCGACTGAGCCACCCAGGTGCCGCATCAGAAGCCTTTTCATACTATTAGGAGCCACGTCTGTTACTTACTGGATACCTTCCCATCCAATAACAAGTGTTTTCTAGTGGGTAGATAGAAATAAATCTGCATGAGATCATTGATGTCATTAAGATGATTTCACCACCAGAGCACCCAAGGATGACTAAATCTCTATCTACCAATCACTTGTTTTTCCCCAGAGGTCTCCAGAAGAGATATACATATGAGCTACAATGGAAAAGGAAGTGGCGTAGTAATTGAATGTCTCCTGGATGTACTCGTACAATCCTAGGGCGACATTCGGTGATCGGGGCTGTAGCACCTCGTCTGGAAAGCAGTCACTGCATCTATTATACTCATCTAAACTTTAAAAACCATGCCACAGAGAGGGACAGATGAATAAGGAAAAGGAAGAGGACCAAAAGACAGGGTGAGATAGAGCTGGCCTCCATGCTGCTTGGCCCTGATGCTTCCACACATCGTGGGAGAAGACAGAAACCATGTCTACACTCAGGGCCTTTAAATAGCTGCGACCCCAGCTACGATGCAACACAGTGCAGGTGGCACAGTGTCCTTTTTGCTGTGGTAACAGGAAAGGGAAGCCAAAGCGAGAAGCATCAAAGATGTCTGCTCCATGAATGGGCCCTGTGTCATCGACTGGCACCCACTGTTTCCAGGTGGTAGAGATGTTAGAGACAGCAGGCTTGGGGGATGGGACATCTGGATGGGATGGATGAGGAGGGCCTCCAGGTAATATGGCATCTGAACAGATGCCTCCATGAGGTAAGGGAGGAAACTTTGTGCAATGCAGGAGGAAAGAGAACTCCAGGCAGAAGGGCAGCAAGAGCAAAGGCTCTGAGGTTGTGTGCTTGGGGTGTTCTAGTAGAAGCTGGGAAGTCAGCATGGCCAGGGCAGAGGGAAAGAGGCAGAATGAGGCCAAATGACAAAATGATAGATCATACAGAAATTTAAAAACTTGGCACACTTTGAATTTTCTTTTGAATGAGATAAGAACCCACAGGTAGTGTCGAGATGAAGAATAATTGACTTTAACCTCCAATTCTGATTTAAAAATGGAAGGACGGGGGCACCTGGGTGGCTCAGTAGGTTGAGCGTCCAACTTCGGCTCAGGTCATGATCTCTTGATCTGGGAGTTTGAGCCCCACATAGGGCTCTGTGCTGACAGCTCAGAGCCTGGAGTCTGCTTCAGATTTTGTGTCACCCTCTCTCTCTGCCCCTCACTCTCTCCCTCTCTCTCAAAATAATAAATAAACTTAAAAAATAAAAAATAAAAAATAAAAATGGAAGGACATGAGGCTGGGAATTGGGAGGAGGAGACTGAGTTCCCTGGTCAGTGTGGGTACGGCTGACCCTGGAGTACAGGTCTTCTGGAATCACAAACAACACGACTTCAATAGCCACATGCCAGGGAATCCAGTAGTGTGGATAGAGGCAGAACCCAGGACATGCTATGAGGGAAGATGACGTCGAGCCTGGCAAGACAAAGGAGCTACTGATCACAATTCATCTTAAGATGTCATGTTTGTGGTTTTGGGATTTTTTTTTGTAATTTTGTAATTTTTTACCCTGTCCCTTAGAAGATGAATGGATATAAGGAGTCTCCTTATTTTGGGGTGGGGGGGGCGGATAGTAAAGAAACACTTACCAGCTACCTTTATTTTCTGACTTTCTTCAAGCCTGAAATGTACCCATTTTACACCCCCCCCCTTGTATGACTTCTTTCTTGGGCTGCACAGGAGAGAGGCCAAGTCAGGACTGCCTACTTTGTCCATCCAGGTTGTGGGAGTGCTAGCATGTCCAAAATATTTGTTTTTGTTGTGAGTAGCTATCTCATGGCTTCAGTAGCTGAAGATTTTATTTTATTTTACAGTCTCGAGAATACAAAATAAATAAGGAGACTAAAAGCAACCACGTCAGATACATCTTTCAAGGATTCTGCCAAGATCTGTCAACCTGCGTCTCTAAATAACCAGTGACAAATGTTGTGTTGACATATTTCTCCATTTCCCAGTGAATAATTAACAGCAAATGTCAGGGAAGGCTGGTGAAATAATTTCAAACAAATAAAAACCTACTTCCAACTCATTTCAAGCATCCATAACCCTCTCCGCTCTAGACACACTTAGGAAACAAAGCAAACTATTTCCAAAATTATCAGAAAACTAGGTGCCTTCTAGGCATGGCAGAATTTTTTCTTTTTATCATGTCAAAGTGAAAATACGTGGAGAGCTAAATGTGTGGAAAGTCACTTGGAGACACTTAACAAAGGGAGTCTGTTATTTCTACGGTGGTGGAGGCAGCATGGTGTGAAATGAGCAGAACCTCTTATGTCAAATAAATACAAGTTCAAATCTTGGCACCAACACATTCTCACACTGTGACCTTGAGCTCTTGAATTCTTGTCTTAGTTTTTTCATTCATTAGACAGGAGTAATAACTTCTAGTTTGTCTTGCTGTCGGAAGTTTGCTTACTTTTTGAGGGTTGCACTAAGTTTGGGTTCCACTGGCACTTGGAAGTGAATGATCAATTAATGGATATGCTTTGTACCTCCCAGAATTCCTTGCACACAGTAGACACCCACTGACTGCCCCCCCCTTCCTTTACCATTGAACACCTCTTCTTTGATAACAGTCATGTGAATTAACTCTGTGTTTGGGGACAGCTGTGGAATATTGATGTAGGAACTAGTAAATGAAACTTTAAAGATTTCTTCATCTATCAAATTGAAACTTCAGAATGTACCACAAAGGATGTTTCATTTATTCAATAAAAATTATACTTAGAATACTATATGTTATGTACATGAGCTGGCAAACAGTAGGCCAAGTATAAATAAAATTTGAAATATCTGAGATTGTTTTGGCTGATAGCCAAGTTTAGAGTTTGTTCTTCATGATATTTAATTTACTTAAATTTTATTTTAGAGAGAGTGCAGGTGGGGGAGAGGGCCAGAGGGAGAGAGAGAGAATCTTAAAGCCTAACACACGACTCAATCCCACAACCATGGGATCATGACCTGAGCTGAAATCAAGAGTCAGGTGCTTAACTGACTGGTACACCCCTCTGGGGTATACCCATGTTTTTCCTAATATTTAAAAGGAAAAGTTCTTCTCTGAGTATAGCTAAGCAAGTTTCATGGCAGAAACATTGGAAAAATATATTTCACCTTGGTAGAGATTGATGAATTAATTTGTATCTACTCTTCAATTATACCATTTACACAAACTTTGTATCAGAAGAGAATTAGCAGTGAAGACTTAAACGGAAACATTATGCTTATTTCCTGATGCATACTTCATAATGATCTACGACTATTCCTTGCCTTACGAGATTAAGAAAATAATATTTTTAATTAAATAGATGATTTTAAGTTTTATTTCCACAGCTGCCATCCTGATGAAAATAGAATAGTTCTTGCCACTAGATGAAATACCATATATTTTCTAGAGCAGTATTTATCAGTAGGCTTGTCTATTAATTTTTTTTTGTCTATTAATTTTTCTAAACCAGATTAGCCATAAGCAGATTTGACTGGACTTCTCCATTTGTACTTGGTAGTATGAAAATATCATCTTAAAGTATTTTTATTTTGTATTTGCCATTTTTTTAGGTTTCTTTACACACCTCTAAGATAAAAGTACTTGCAGATGTACCCCTGTACAACAAAAGTCAGAGAACTCTAGCTCACTGGTTAAATATGAACCCCCACCTGTATGCCTATGGCCCTCAAAGAAAAGAATGATTTTTAGCTTTAAAATTATTTAAGGGATGGCACCTGGGTGGCTCAGTCGATTGAGTGGCCAACTTCAGCTCAGGTCATGATTTCATGGTTTGTGAGTTTAAGCCCTGCGTCAGGCTCTGTGCTGACAGCTCAGAGCCTGGAGCCTGTCTTTGGATTCTGTGTCTCCCTCTCTCTCTGACCCTCCCCTTCTCATGCTCGCTCGCTCTCTCTCTCTCAAAAAACAATTAAAAGAATTTTAAATTATTTAAGGGGAAAAGAACCAATGAAAAGTCAAAAAATTCAAGTTTTCATCTCCATAAATAAAGTTTCATGGGAACACAGCCAACGTCCTTCTTTACACTTTGTCTACACTGCAATGATGCTATAGTGGTGAATTGGAGCAGTTGTGATAGAAATTAGATGGCCTGCAAAGCCCCAAATTTTGGCTACCTTGCCCTTTAATAGTTTATTAAAAGGTCTTCATCTATTCAAACATAAATTTTGAACCAATAGGACGCAGAGGCCCAGAGAATTTGTCCTGTATGTGAAGCCATATTACTAATCCAGGATGTACTTGGTCCTGGAAAGTAGATCTTCCTGTCAAGGAATTTGGTGAATAAAGATATGCAGAGGTGATGATATTATTATATTAAAGAGGCTTTATAAATTGCATGGAGGTTTTATGAAAATTCAAACTTACTAACTATGAATTTTTCTGTGAATATCTAGAAACTGCTGTGCTTTGCAAAAGAATTCTTTCCCACTTCAAATCAAATTTGGTTTTTTTTTGGATTAAACATTTATGAGTTACATTTATTGGATCTTGAATAGAATTTTCATTTGCTGATACGCATACTTTGCTGGCCAGGGGCTCCATCTGATTGATGCATGGCGCTCTTTCCTGTCCATCCAAATCTCCAGGCTTACTATTTCCACTCCTTCTTTGTTGCCATGCAGGAAGTTTGAGCTTCTCAAAAAAATTAATAAATAAATAAGTAAAAATAAAAAAACTACAGGCCCAAAGAGAATGGCTAGATTCAAAAAGCTGATGAAGTTTACAAAACTCTGACCTAAAATAGGACCATCAGGTGGATTTTAATCAAGCAACTCAGACTTTCTTTTTTATTAGAAATCCAATTTATTTCTGATACAATTCAACTCTGAGACTGGTGTTATTTTTCTTAGTGATTTCTCCATCAAAAACAGGGAAAATAGGTGTTCTGCTGTTTCTCTTTCTTTTTTCTTAAGTGTATTTATTTTTTAGAGAGAGAGAGAGAGAGCTTGTAAGGGGCAGAAGGAGGGGGAGAGAGAGAATCCCAAGCAGGCTTTGTGCCATCAGCATGGAGCCCGACACAGGGCCCAAACCCACAAATGGTGAGATCATGACCCGAGCCAAAGTCAAATGCCTAACTGACTGAGCCACCCAGGCGCCCTGCTCTTTCTCTTTCTGATGCAATGGCTTGCCAAAAGCAGCATTTTGTCACTCATTCCAGTAGGCAAGATAAGACCGGCTGTGAACATGAAAAGGGGCTAATTATAGGCAAAGCGATCAAGTCTGTGGGTCTGACACATGCAGACTAGTTTGCTGCTATTTGGCCAATGATTAAGACTTATGTCCGGGGAAGTGATACCCCATCCAAGCAAAAGGATGGAAGATCTTTGGAGGTAGAGGTTATCACATTGGCTAAAAGCATGGATTTGGGATCCAGACAAATCTGAGTGGAAGGTAGCTTTGTCATGCAAATGTTTTAACCATAAGAATATTTTTTTAACTTTCTGAATCCCTTATCTAAAAATAATGATGATGATGATGATCATCATGATAGTGTCCCTATTTATTTCCTCTTAAGTTGTTAGGTTGATTAAATGAAATATCATACACAAAGTCCTTAGCACAGTACCTGGCACACAGAGGAATAATAACAAGCCTTTCAGAATAATAGAAATGAAATAACACCAACTACTATTGGTTTTACACCACCATGCAGAGGGGAGCATGTTGTGACTGAAAGGCATCTCAGCAGGAACAAGAAATAGAAAACCTGCCCCGTCTGTTAGCAGATATGTTGACCAGGTACCAGAAGAGATCATTGAGGGTAAAATCCAACATGGCAAAGTGGTTAAACACCAGGCTCCATGGGGGTCGTTGGGACAAAGAAAGGAAAGTTACTCAGCTGTCAGAACTGGGCGCCTAGATTCCGCCAGATAAGCAGATGTCTGGATCTGATTCTAGCACCACAGTCACAAAGTTAGAGAAGTTTATTTACAAAGTTCCCCCAACTCTGGGTGACTGAGAAGAATGAGTTCAAGTGACAGAAAATAGGAAGGATATGACAGAAATGGAAGTTCAAAATCAGCATGCACTGATCCGAAAGCCCAGACTTTTCATCTACTTCCTTCAGACTCTCAGGAAGTATTGCTAGTTACATTTATATACTTAATCAACATCTCCTAGCTGTGCAAAGTGGCCACAATACAGAGATAGTAAGTGCTAGTTCAGTTAATAAATACACAAAATTAATATTGATGGAAGGCACCGCTTATGTGTTGAAGATGTGTTGATGGATAAGATACCATAACTGAGCTTAAGGAGCTCCCAGTGTACTGGTTTAAACAGAAATTTTAGTGAAAATTAACATAACTGTTTGATATAATTAATTTCGGGACTGCAGTGTAGAATTTTCGAAGTGCCTTCAAACATATTCCCTCATTTGTTCTTCAAAATAGCAATGGGAGAAATACATGTTATTCTTGTTATAGTTCAGAAAACAAAAGTCCAAAGAAATGTTGTCATTAATCTACAGTTTCATAGCTGAGGCCCCTGCCTCTAATCCTAAGACTCGCTGGCCTTTCTTATCCCTTAGCAGCAAGGTTCAGAGGGACCTACAGCATTAACAAGACGTTCCAAGCTCAAAAATTGACGCCATCCAGGAGGGAAGGAGTTTTCATAATCCCAAGATGGAGGCAGGGATGCAGCTGAGATGGGAGCCATCAAGCCTTCATGCAAAGAGCCTAGATTGAGCATCCACCATGTGATAGGAGAGGTACGGAGATACTCTTTAGAACTTAGATCCGATGTTTTTGGATCATGTAATGGTTAGTTTTATGTGTCAATGAGGCTGAGCCATGGTGCCCAGATATGTGAGCAAACATTACTGATGGTGTTTTGGGGGGTGACATTAATGTTTAAATTGGTGGATTTCAAATAAACCAGATTACCCTCATTCATGTGGGTGAGCCTTTTCTAATCAGTCAGAGGCCTGTCTAGAATAGAAGACTGACCTCCCTGAGTAAGAGAGAATTATGTCAGCAGACAGGCTTTAGATTTAGACTGAAATAGCCACTCTTCCCTGGGTCTCCAGGCTGCCAGGCCACCCTACAGATTTTGGACATGCTGGTCTCCGTAGTTGCTTGAACCAATTCATTAAAGTCTCTCTCTCTCTCTCTAAATAGATAGATATTTATATATACATATATAAAAGGTAAAAGGATATAAAAGATAAATTCACTCCTACATGCAACCTGTCCTGAGTCTGTAATCCCTAGAGCATCAAGATTCATGACAAGCGGAGCCAGGAAAGAGGTCTTTGTAAGGAGATACTCAAAGAATACAGATTCTATTTTTATTTCTGGGATATAATAGCTTGTTCTTGAGACTATTGTCCTGCCAAGAGACTGAGTCTTAAAGATAGGGCCGGCTGACTGGCAGGTGGTAACCAATGGTACATATTTGTTTGAGGTTGGCATGCCTCTAATGGGTCTGACTTGCTGAGCGAGGGCTTTGGCAGCAGAAGTGGCTGGCTCAAGACGCTTACAGCGTGGCTTATACTATCCTCTCTGTTCTACACGGGCAGGTCAGTTTACGTTAACCCAGGACCCAGCCAGCCCCCTAGGATTATAGGTCCTTGGATAACCGATCCCCAAAGCAGGGATCCTGGGAAGCACTGAAGGAGCCCCAGTCATGTAGACGGGGATGCAGGTTGGAGCTTTTGATCCAGTGAAGAATTAGAGTTCCCCTTGTGATTCAAAGGAGAGACCCAATCACGCAATCAAGGACAGATATCGGATTTAGAGGAGGAAAATGCTGCACCGGGGCATTTACACACCGAAGGTTTCACCAGGAGCACATGCAGTCAGAGACGGGCAGACTAACACCACGTCTTACATGAGTACACTGGAAGGATTAGTTTGAAAGGCGCATAGAGCAGGCAAGGCTGAGTCTAAATGGATGAAAACTTACATTCCCAGTAGCTTCATTGCACTCTGGCCATCTGAGGCCCATTGCAGAACTAGTGGCAAATAATCCAGATCAATTCTGTATTGTGCACACTAGCATCAATGCACTGCCCTCCTGAGGAATCATAAACAGAGATGTGGGTCATGCATGTACTGAATTTGGATAAAGGGATGACATTGCTCAGAGTTTACCATTATCATTTGATATTATTCATTGAGATGGATAGTTTTTTTTCCACTGTGTCTCTGTAAGACAAAAACAAGAACACAGTCTAGAGAATAATAATCCCAGCTGACCTCACAATCAATACCTATCTGCAGGTGGCATATCTATCTTTTGGAGATGAGAAATAATAATAAAAAATATAAATATTTAAATTCCATTTGCTCAGTGCTCTCCGGCTCTGGCTGTCACTTTGTTTCATTGGTCCAGAGATTTATCAAATCCTAATTTGGTGGCACAACTTCTGTCACCCATCGAGTACACACCCCTGCTCTGGGGAGACTGTGAAGCCTTCTGAACTAGGTTCCATGCACATGTAGAGTCACAGACTAGAAAGTAGCTGTAAAACCCGCTGTGTCTAAAACCTTTCATTTTGAAGATGTGAAAACCCAGGGAAGTCCTGATTGATATCTGTCTATCAGATGCAAATTTCCAAGTGCTCTGAACTAAAATCAAAGGAGAGAGAGAGAGATGGCCCTGGGGTTAGGACACCTAGCGACACTCTGGCTTCTGAGGGCTCTCAAAGCGCCTGCCTGATTTCCTCCACAAATGAGGGAGAGAAACACAGATGTTGGTCAAGGCCAGGCTTCTGGGACAACGGAGCTTCTGAGAAAGCTTAAAGTTGCTTTCATTTTGGAGCACCTGGATGGCTCAATCAGTTAAGCATCTGACTCTTGATTTCGGCTCAGGTCATGATCTTGAGGTTCCTGAGATTGAGCCCTGCATCAGGCTCTGTATTGAAAGCTTCTTGGGATTCTCTCTCTCACTCTCTCTCTCTGCCATGCCCCCCATCTTAAAATAAATTAACATTAAAAATATTAAAATCACCTGCATTTTTATGACAGATTGTGTAAAGTAATGGTGTTGCCTCCTCTTTTCCGAAATGTGAAGGATGTGTTAAGAGGGCTGGAGCCTATGTCTTTGGGAGATATAGCTTCTTCACCATTGTAAGTCAAGGAACTGGTGCACATAGGGACCTGGGAGTGGAAGTGAAGGTTGCCCTTTTTCTAGTTCAGGACAAAGAAATGCCTTGTTCAGATGACCCCACTTGATTGAGGCTCGATATTGAATGCTGGGTTGGAAGTTATTTATTTTTTTTAATTTTTTTATAGTTTATTGTCAAACAACACCCAGTGCTTCTCCCCACTGGTGCCCCCCTCCATGGCCATGATCCCCTTCCTTCCTCCCCCTCCCCTTCAGCTCTTGGTTTGTTTTCAGTATTCAATAGTCTCTAATGATTTTGCAATGATTTTGTCTGGTCCAGCCTTGTCTATGCACACATCTTTGTAAGCCAAGCTGGTGGCTGTGTTCATCCCAAGTAGGTGGCATCCCTTCCTTCCAAGATTCTCCCTCAATCTTTGCTGACCTTCACTGATTCCCCATATACCAGACACACTAATCTCCTCCCTGTCCCCTCCCCCTGCCAGATACTAGATCACCACCCCACCTCCATTAATGAATATTTGTATCTTCTCATTCTGACTTATCATTTGGAGGGCAACAGTGGTGATATTATTATTCATGGTAGGAAATGTGTATTTGTTTCTCATGAAAAGTCCCAAATGAAGACATGAAGAGGGGTCTGTATCTTCCTAGAGAGCATCACTGCTGTGAACACAAACCCAGGGGTCATACTATAGAAGACACAAGACCAAGTCTGTGTGGGATATCCTTCAATAAAAGAAAGAAAAATTTCAGCTCACAGTCTGTAAGCAGTCAAATAAATATAATGTCTGTGTTTTGAAATCTTGGATTCTTCTTCATGCTTGAAGGTACCATTGCATTTTTTTCCTGGCTTCCATTGTCCTCGCTGTTATTGTTGCAAGGTTGGCCATCACCTTTATTGTTGCTCTAATAAAGATAATGTGTTTTTCCTCCAGCCAATTTAATGATTTTTCTCATTATCTTTAGTTTGAACAGTTTGGGATGTGCCTTGATAGGGTTTTTCTTTGGGTCTTTGAGCATAGAGTTTATTGAGCTTCTTGAATTTGTAGGTTGATATTTTTCATCACTTTTGAACATCCCTGGACATTATTTCTTCAAAGATTCCTTCTAGCCCACGTTCCACATGAGAATTATGTCCCATCCATCTCTTAAATTCTCCTTTGTTCTTCCTTTAAAAATTTCCTTTTTCCTTTCTGTGTTTCAGTTTAGATAGTTTCAGCTGATCTTTCTTTGTCTTTTCATCTAATGAGTTTTTTATTGTTGGTTTCAGAGTTTTGTGGTCTAGGGTATTTATTTGAATATTCTTTTAAAATATTATTTTTCTGTTATTGTCTCATTTTAAATAGTTGTTTTAATGTCCATTTGTGCCATTCAGTGGGCAGTAAGTGGATCTGCCTTACTTTCCCCCCCCCCTTGGTTATCAGTTACATTTTTCTACTTTCACACAAATGTATATATAAGTTTTCATCTGGCATCGTATATACAAGACATGTATGTGGGAGAGTTAATGTTATTCACCTACAGTCATGCTTTGCCCTCCTTCCAGGCAGACTAGGGGCTGGTCAGGCACCGAGCTGGGTCAAGACTGAATCCCAGTGTCCGGTAGTCTCAAGTGTGTCCTTTTTTTAATCCAGCTCCACCTTCAAGTGCTGTTACTCCGGGCTTTTGGTTGAGAGCTGTGTCTGCCTCTGTCCTAAGGCCTGATGATTCTGCAGTTTGGAGGTTTTGAACTGATCTTACTCCTCTGCCCCATACCAGTCCTAATTCTGACCACATTCTCCACTGCAGGGGCTGATGAAAGGTCCTCCTTCTGGAGGTACATTCTTCTCTAAGTCATCTGTGATCTCACACCTCCTTCCCCACCCAGCCTCCAGCCCATGGGCATCTGCAGAACTTCCTGGGGGTACGTTGGCTCCCATTGGCCACAGAAGCAAGTGCGGCCCTCAGGATTCCCACTGGCAGTTTTCCCACGCAGAGTTCCCTAGCTCTGTAAGTCCACAGTCAGAGTGAGCACATGCCCCCAAGAAAGAAAAGAGCAGCAGGTCTTAGCTTACCTGGGCGGGCTTCCTCCTGCTCTGGAATTTTAGTCCATACAGTTCTGTTTCCACAAATACCCAATAATTGTAAACATGTGAATTTAATGATTTACCTGTCTCTGGTTGTTGCTGTGTGAGTGACGGCCAGCCACAGTCAGTCTATCTAGTTGGAAATGAAAGTGTGAAAACCTGGCTTTGCATCCCAAGTCACACACTTGCCAGCACTGAGTACCATTCTGGACAAAACACTTCTCTCTGAGTGTCAGTCTTTTCCTATAGAAAGTGGGGTTGAGACTGCATCAAATGTGTGACCTCTGTCTAGAAGGCACACGATAATGTTTTATATTTCCAGTCTAAGAGTTTTCATCTTTCTCCCACAACATTTTTGACCTTTTATTATTAATTCAACAGTGACATGTTTTTAGGTTTGTTTTCTCTTTGTCACAAATTCTATTTGTGTCACCTGCTACATTGTGGTGAAAGATTGTGAGCTCCTGGGCATGATATTCATAGTGTGTAAAATATGAAACCCACACTGATGAGCAATGTCCTGGAGCACAGGCATCAAAAACCAACAGAGACTTGACTCATGCAAATGGAATAGCAGCCCATAGATCATCCAAGGGGAAATCAAGGTCACAACAAACCAAAGAAATCACCCAAGCAACACAACCCTGGTGTTATTGTGTAGATTGAGTATATAGCACATGCTAAGTAGGTGGTGCTCCCTTGGGAGGGAAGACAGTTGAGGAAGACAGAGGAAGAGAGGCAAGCAGTGAGAGGGGTAACAGCCAAATGAGCAGGAGGGAATAGGATGCAGGGTGTGAGAGTCAGATATTCAGGGACGCAAGGGCATCCAAGGGAAGAGGCATGGACAGTCTGGGTCCAAACACTAGCAGTGAGGAAGAGAAACTGACAGAAGGTGGACAGAGCAGGAAGGGGTCTGAGTGAAACGGGAGGCATATAGCAGAGCAGTTACCAACACATAAGGATAGCAGGAGGGCTGCATGTGGAGAGAGGCCTGGGGAGAAAGCAGGACATACCAAACATAAAGAGCTTTAGAAGGAGAAAGAGGACAGGAAAGAGAGGACAGGTTCTTGGTAAGCAAAGGCTGCCAGGAAGAGACAGAATGCAAGCCAAATGCAGATGCAGAGAGAATGGAAATCCTGTCCAAGAAAAGGGATGAAAGAAAGTACAGGGAAAACTAGGAAAATGTGATTAAGCATAACAAGTAATTCAATTAACCACAATGAGCTAGACACCTTGCAAACTTGGGCTCACATCATTTTCCAAAAGAGCATGCAATGTGTCTATTGTTTTCTCTCCATCTTATGAAGGTTGAAACTACTGCCCTAGGCCATGTAGCTGGTGGCTAAGCGGGGAATCCACCCCAGGTCTGTATGTCTCTAAAGATCATGTCTTTTCCACTCTGTCAAGCACAGTGATAGGAGTGTGCAGAATGGATAGGGGATGGTTGTTAGAAGGAATGAAGGATGGAGACAGAGGAGACTCTGATAGAGGGCTGTGGGCCCAAGGCTTTGTTTGTCAAGACCGCAAATTGTCTTGCTCTAAAACAAATTAAATTTGCCAAGCTGACTTACCCAGTGTGGGAATGTCTCCAAAGCAAATCCTGGTCTCCTGGTGTTTCATTAGTCTGGTTTAGGGAGGTGGATATCTAACTTATTCAAGTGAGTTTGAGACATAGTCCCTGGTTTCCAGTGGTAGCTGGATGTCAGATTGAATTGACAGCCTTCCGAGGAGGCTGCCCTGGCTCCTTGGGCTGCCTCCTAGAGAAAACCAAGCTGTTTGCCCCAGGAACTTGCATTAATCAGGAAAAAAAAAAAAAGGACACATTTCAAGACCAGATCAGAGCAAGTGCAGGGTAAGTGCATGTCATGAACATGTATAAAGGAAATCAGAGCCACGTTGTGACACACGGGGCTCTGAAAAAGTGCCAATGTGGAATAGCCATGTTGGAAAGGGATCCCAGATGCAGGGGAAGGGATGGAAAGAATCAGAATTCCAGATCCTTCCTGATCCCATCCCTGCAGCAACATTGGTCTGTTATCAGCTAGTGAAAGCCTTGTCCCCAGCTTGATCCTCCTCCGTTTTATCACTTACACGTCTTCTGGATGTATCCTCTTAAAGGCCACCTGGCCATCCTGTCCTGTGGCTCATTTGGTGCTCACTTTCTAGCTTGACTGTGAAGATTTTTCATAATTTGCTTTGGAGAAAATGAAACAATCTACCCTAATTCCTGCATCTTCCTTTAATACATTTTAAGCTCATAGTATGTTTTCATTTTCACCAGTCCATGAACATGTCGTAGGAAGTTAACTTCAAGGATGAGACAGGTTTACTGCAGCATGCAGTTGTTTGGCACGGGCTTTACAAATGAACTTGAGTGAGTGTAAGAGTCACCACAGGCTGACCACAGGTAAGGGCTCCAGATCATAAGCTGTCACCTGCTAACATGAAGTCACTAACTCTCTAGGAGCAAGAGAGGCCAAGCATCCTGGGCCTTCCTCTGCGGGTGCCCAACGTCACCCGCCTGCAGATGTGACACATGGCGATTGCTCTCTGGACCTGAGCTGTAATGTGAAAAGAACCCAAAGTGCATTCCAAGGCCTTGACAGTTGATAATCAAGTGTCATCTTCTGGCAAGAACAACACATGCAATTAGAGAGCAGAAAGAATACCAGACTGCCTTCAGAATTTGCCTCTGCTTCTCAATGTCTGTGCCTCCTTGTGAATGTCATTTCCATTCTTGAGAACTCAGTCATTAAATCTGGGAAAAATTAAAAGTGAAGCTAGAATAATTCATCCAAATATCTCTAACACCCACAAATGATCTGGAGGTGATTTTTCTACCGTAGAATATAGCCGTATGTTGAGAGTTAAGAGAGGCCCCAAAATGTTATTGACTTTGTCACTAACTTGTTGCAATTGGATGTGTCATTTACATTCTTTCTCTAGGACCCAGTTAGCTCAACTGGACTGCAATCAGGTGCAAACTGGGAGCCCCTAGCTCTCTAAATATATCTGTGTTTTATTCAGTCTTTTTTTTTCTTTTACTTTAATAATGTTTATTTATTTTTGAGAGACAGAGAGAATGAGCATGAGCAGGAGAGAGGCAGAGAGAGAGGGAGACACAGAATCTGAATCAGGATCCAGGCTCTGAGCTGTCAGCAACAGAGCCCAACATGGGGCTCGGATCCACGAAATGTGAGATCATGACCTGAGCCCAAGTTGGATGTTTAACCAACTGAGCCACCGAGGCGCCCCTATTTAGTCTTGAAAATATCTGTGTTTTATTTAGTCCTGTCTCCATGTGTGTGTGTCAACATATTTGTGTGTGTGGGGAGGGCATTCAAATACCAAATATTGTTAAAGTAAACTATTTGTAAATATCTATAAAAGTATTTTTAAGAGAGAACATTTTCACAAGTCAGAGGACCTGGCAATAGTGGGGCCGCCCTGCTTCCTGGAGCACCTTATTGTGGGGGTGAGCACCCATTTACTCTTGACTTTGTTTATGTTTTCCTGGCTCTCTTGTCCCCTGTGTGGCAATTTCTCTCACTTACAACATCTGCCTAACCCCTGAAGCTTCTGAATTTCTGGATGCTGAGATCATTTCTAGGATCCTTTCAACTTCAACACTGTATGATTCTAGGCATAAGACATGACCTCTACTCTCCAGAATAAATTTTCAATCGATCGAGGAAATGATTGGGAATATGACGGACCGAAGGATCACGGATGGTGTTTTCATGATTATCTGCCAAATGATTTTTCCCTCACTGGTGTGTTTTTTAATGAAGGATGCCTGCATCAGCTCCCCTTGACATTAGTTCTATTATTCATGTGGGGGTGACAGGTCTGTAAAACTGGCTGTACAGAATGCTTACAAGGGATTTCTTTATCACCTCCAGAGTGAAGGGGTCTGCTAATTGTTAATGCTAATAAAAGTAGCCGATATTACTTGGCTTTTAAAATATAATTACATGACAGGAATTCTCTGCTTCATTTTCTTCACACAGCCCATGTAATCACCATGTAACAAAATTAGAGATGGATGAGGCTTCATTGAAAAGGCAGACTTAGCCATTTAGGAGATAGGAAGTGTCCGAGATTTAAAAAGAAAAAATTGCCAACCTTGTTAGTGGATCCAGGAAAAAAATTAAAGCACAACTAGAAGGATCTTTTATTTATTTATTTATTATTTATTTATTTAAATTTTATTTTATTTCATTTTATGTCATTTTATCTTATTTATTTATTTATGGAGAGAGGGAGAGAGGAAGAGTGCGATCAAGAAAGAGGGACAGAGAGTGAGAGAGAGGGCGAGAGAGACTCTTAAGCAGGCTCCACAGTCAGCACACCTGATATGGGGCTCAGTCCCAGACACGACCTGACCCCGGGACCATGACCTGAGCTGAAATCAAGAGTTGAGCGCCCAACCTACTGAGCCACCCAGGGGCCCCCAGAAGGATCTTTTAAAAGTGTAGGTCATGTTTCCTAAATTCCACATACGAGTGCAATCATATGACATTTATATTTCTTTGAATGAATGATGAACATAGAGGAAGGGAAGGAAAAATAAGATAAAAACAGAAAGGGAGGCGAACCATAAGATACATAAATATGGAGAACACACTGAGGGTTGTTAGAGGGGAGGTGGTCACTTGTTGGGATGAGCGTTGGGTGTCATATGTAAGTGATGAATCACTAAATTTAGTCCTGAAATCATTATTAACTATATGTTAACTAATTTGGATTTAAATAAAATTTAAGAACTAGAAAAAAATATAAAGTGTAAGTCTGATCAGATAACTCCACCCTTGGAGCCCTGCATAGATTTCCCATCCTGGATATTGTCACCATGCCCTACATGACCTCTGCAGCCTCCCATGATGCCTCTTATCTCACGTTCTAAATGCCTTCCTTATCTCACATTGCCCCAGCCACACTGGCTTCATTTCACATGTCCTTGAAGCTTCCAAACATGTTTTAGTGTAGGGTTCTCACATTCTGTTCCCTCTTCCTGACATCTCCTCCTCCAGGTATATGCACTGAGCACTTCCTCCTCTCCATCAATTCTGAGCTCAGGAGCCTCGTGCTCCATGAGTCTTTTCCAGACCTTCCCAGGACACTAAAACACTGCCCCGCAGTTGTCTCCAGTACTTTCTGGCAATAAGCCCTGGGTGAATTCAAGCTTCTCCTACCATCCTCACTTGATCCCTGGCTTATTCCTGTCTCCTTCTGATTCCAGCCCCAACTGGCCCCGGCTCTCACTCTCCAACCTGAATCACAGTGACCCATAACACTTGTGTCTCTGAACCACTCAAGTAGAAATTCCCATTCTGGGTCTTAGGAAGTGTTCATGAGCTTTATCTTGGGTCTTATTTTCTCTGTTAATGTTAGTTAGTATGGTTGATGTTGGTAGAGTAGTTAAGTGTTCAGTATGACAATATGGCAGTGTTTGGTATCAGATGGATGTAAGGTTTTTGTTTTTTTTTAACAGTGAATTGTTTATTGGTAAGTACATAAGTGTATAGTGTTTCGGTGGCAACAATAAATTCACATGAGGAGGAGATAGTACCAGGTCAGACAAATAGAAGGGAGAAAGGCTGACCAATCTGTGGCCATTAGGGCTGTCACATGGAAATCCAAAGATGCATGGAAGCCAAATCTTAAGAAGACAGATCCTCTTATTAGTCCATATGGAATAGTTTCATGATACCTGGGATCTGTAGAAGCTTGTAGATTGTAACCTTCTAACGAAACATGACTTGTTGGCATGTCATTATGGCTTTTAAAGAAATCTGATGGACTGTTGGTGAGGATTTTGTTTCCTTCCAAACCAAATATTCTTACAAATATTTGATTTGGATCACTAGAGCTTTTTGCAATCACAGTGTCACCTCTTCGGACACCAGGAAAATGTTGATTCAGATTTTCTGCAAAGACACTATCTTCATTTTGTATGGAAGCCTCCATTGATGGTCCAGTACATAACAGTACCATCAGTGTATCCAGATCTGTATGGCCATATCAAAGAGTATAGCCAAGTTGGCAGGCTTTTTTTTTCTCTAAGAACACCATGAGGCAAAGTTCTGTGTAGGTATTGTCACCATTGACCATAGATCTGTTCTTTTTTTTCCCTCCTATTTGCTTTTATTTATTTTTTTAATAATAGTTTATTGTCAAATTGGCTTCCATATAACACTCAGTGCTTCTCTCCATCAAAGTTGCACCAGCATTCTTCTCAAAACTAGAACAAACTATCTTAAAATTCGTATGGAACCACAAAAATACCCGAATAGCCAAAGTAATATTGAAGAAGAAAACCAAAACGGGAGGCATCACAATCCCAGATTTTAGCCTCTACTACAAAGCTGTCATCATCAAGACAGTATGGTATTGGCACAAAAACAGACACATGGACCAACGGAATAGAATAGAGAACCCAGAACTAGACCCACAAGTGTATGGCCAATTAATCTTCGAAAAAACAGGAAAATAGATCTGTTCTAACAATACTTTCATATTTGAGGATAGTTGTGAGACTTCCAGAAAAGAAACAAACAAAACAGACATATCTAAAGTATGTCTCAAAGATTGTGTGGGTTATCTGCAATTTCAAGATTCCTCCGGCCCCAAAGAACCCCCAAAGGCCCTGAGGACATAAGCATTTTAATTTAATGAAGATTTCTTATATTTGCCTCTGAAGGGATCTATGCATTTTACCTCTGTGCCCTGGAGAGCTGCTATATTATACCTCATTTCATTGGATTCTGGAGACCCTGTCATTGAGAAAACCCCATCTCACCCCTGTTCATTGACCCAGGATAGACAGAGGAAGACAGGAAGGGAGGAAGAGGAAAAGATGGAGAAGGAAGAGGAGGGGCTAGAAGAGGAAGATTAGAAAATGTCCTTTAGGTCTGGAACCAGGAGACACATTATTACTGTACCCCTGTCTACCCAAGGTATGGAGTCTTGAGGCCAATAAATTGCTGTCTTTTCTTTCATGAGTTTGAGTTGGAATTATGTCACTTGTTACTAAATAGTACTCAATAATGCAGTAACATGAGATTAGTTTTCCTCACAGTTTAGGATAATAACAATACCCACCTCAAGGATTATTGTTAGGTTGAAAACTTAAAACAAAGCTCATGAAAATGTTGGTAAAATATAAAATCCTGGGTACCTTTTACATGGACTTGTCATTTGTTAATTATGGCTTGGGACTGACTGACCTATTGGAGGTATAGATTTCATGTTGATTAAAGAAAAAGGGCATCTGATTAAACTTTTCTTATATTATTTACCAAATAAAATGACTATGAGAAGGGAGAAAGGCTGACCAATCATCTTCTTTGTCCTTTCCCCTAGAATCCTGATGCTCATGAACCAAGTAGTATGACATCTGGTTTTTGAACTCAGGAAAAGAAGTTGGTCTGTTCAGGATTGTGTATCCTTAAAGTCGTGGTTCTTAGCACTGACATCCTTGAGTATTTTATTTTTTGCAGAACTGATAAAATAAATATAATCCTAATGATATTCTTCTTGAGTTAGTCTTGGGTGAGTGGCTCACATCTGTATTTTAACTCTCTATAGAAGTTTCTGATTTATTCACCAAGTATTTATGAGTAGTTTACTACCTGCCTGACACTGTAATGATTAGTAATGCCCCTACAGAGCATTGGATGCCCTGGGTGTCTGGGTAGAGCAAAGAACTGCTGTAAACATTTCCATTGGCAAATTCTTCTCCATGATTCAATGGTTAATTGGAACTGTGTCACTTTAAATCCAATCCATGGCTCAGACCCCTGGGTTATATTCAGCTTAGCTAGCTGAATCTCTTAGCTAGATGTCTTTATTTAGTCCTATTATATTTATTATGCATGAGATCTTTTTAGGAAACTGAAAATTCTGTCATTAAGAATTTGAGATAATAGACATTTTAAATTATTGTACTAATGGTCAGAAAAATACACCCCAAGTTAAACAAAGGACTTTAGCCCTCTCCTGAGCATTATTTACAGCGAGACTGGAAGCTTGGATGTTTTAATAGTTTTTGTTTTCCAACAAAGAAACTCTGTTTGCATGCTGTAACATGAGAGCCCAGCAAATAAATATCAGTGATTGAAAAGCAGGTGTCTTTTCTCTGACAGGCCTTGTTGGGTCTACACTTCACCTTTGAGGGTGACTCAGTAAAAGCGGTGAGTTGGGAGGGGACACACAACAGGTCAACCTGATGAGACAAATCAACCCTAGAACCCACAAAATGGAAGACACACAAAGGCCATAATCTTCTTGTAGAAAAAAAAAATAGTAATACCATCCTCATTTGTTTATTTTGGCAAAGAAGACAAAATCTTTGCCTTCCCCACTCTTTTTGTTTCCTTGACCACCCGTTAAACACTCACCTTTGTGCTCTTGAGAGGTGGTGGGATGAGGGGGGCTGATCTGAGGACTCGGGCCACCCAAGTGTTAGTCCTGACTCACAGCTTCCTCAATGTGTTCCTGAAATATTCATGTTTCCAATTTTCTCTCTGTAGAGAAAGAGGGTTTACAAGACATTCTTCAGTTCTAACCTGATTCTGTCTGCTTTGTTTGCAAAGTCATCATTGTCTTATCCATCAATTATTAACATAAAATATTTTGAATCAATACTACTATAAATTAAAATCTCTCAATTCTCTTCTCTAAGCCACAGGTGAAATTGAGCAATATTTCTAACCACCCCCTCAGGAAAGTTTCCTATTTAGTTGTTTCTGGCAAGACATGAATTATTAATATCCCAGCAATGTTTACATTTCAGAGGTTCTGATTCTACCTTTTGTTAGGCATACAACTGAGGCCTGGAGTTCCCCTTTCAAGGATTTTCAATGAGGGTGTTGCCTTTTATTTGTTGTGGGTTTAATGGACATTAAATAGTGAATATACACAGAACCAATCATCCCTAGTAACTTTTTTCTTTCCCATGTTCCCTCCTTAAATTCCACAAAAGAGTCTTTTAGATGTCAGAAATGATATCCCACTGGAAGAGCAGCTTGGGAAGATTATATTTAAACAATGTGGCTTCCTTGTGTCAATCAGTTATTTCATGTCCGGTGCCTGAATATGCCTTGTGTTTTTGGAATATTAGTTGTTTCTGATACCATCCTGGGTGATTTCAGATAAACTATTCTCTAAATGTAAAGGATTTTACTGCTTTGAACATGATTTAGGCTTTTCTCTCCTCTTTAAAGTGTGGCTTCTTTTAACAGCCGTCAGCAGAGAAGCAATAAACAGATCATTAGCACTGATGATGTCATAATGGATAATGGAAAAGCATTAATTTTCATAATATCATCATTAATTATAGCTAACATTGAAATTCAGTGGGGCTGACTTTGTCTTATTAAATGAAGCAAATGCTTTGAAATATTAATTAGTAAAATCAATCTCAATAAAATTGGTGATAGCAAAATTTATTGTTTAAGAACGTTTAAGCATACAAAGTAAAGAAAGTTTTGTAGTTTAAGAAGACACCATTAGTATAATTTAGGGCTTCCATTTTACATCACATTATGCTGTGGAAAATCACTAGAATATTCCAGAAATATTCTTTTAATTTTCCTCAATTTCAGTTTCCATCATCAAACTGAGAATGATATGGCATATCTTCTATGTTAGTGTGTGGATTTCATGAGATCATTAATGGGAAACCATTTATAAATCATCAAATACCTTACACTTGTGAAGCATCACTCATTACTCCTACAGGCAAGATGGGCTTGGCTGGAGGAGGGTACACTCTTCACTGTGCATTTCCAAAACAGTAATCATAGTTACAGCAAAGATCACAGATAGTCATGGGACACCTGGGTGGCTCAGTCCGTTAAGTGCTGACTTTGGCTCAGGTTATCACTGTGCGGTTTGTGAGTTGAGTCCGACATCAGGTCCTGTACTGACATCTCAGAGTCTGGAGGCTGCTTTGGGTTCTGTGCCTCCCATTCTCTCTCTGATCCTCCCCTGCTCACACTCTGCCTCTCTCACTCTCTCTCAAAAAAAAAAAAAATCACAAATAGTCCTCTTATTAAATAATCCTGTGTTCCAGGCACTTTGTTAAACACGTTAGATAGATTATTTTATGTAATCCTTGTAACATATTTTTGAGTCTTAATGCTCACTTCAGCAAAGAGAATATGAAGAAGATTGTCAAGGCTGAGCTCCTTGCTCAAGGTTACAGAGGTAATGAGTGAGGACACCAGATCTTGTTTTTCTGCAAACCTCACCTCCTTAAACACAGGATGTTCTGCCTTGGAGAATATTTAGGCAACTTCCCTTGATCACTTTGCATCACCATGCTTCTGGCTGACCAGTTGGCTTTCTGTAATTATTTTATTTGAGTCAGTGTGAGAGAGCGATCTGTGAGGAAACTGCTATTGGAGGAAGAGTCCTAAGGGGAGGTACTTGAGCTGGCCTGACACGCGTGAAAAGGAATTGGTGAAAAGATTCTATTTGTATGGTCTCCAACTGAGTGAATGCCCATTTTGCTGTTATCACTATGCTAGCACCAAAATCCAAAGTTCAGGGTTTGTTTTTAAGGAATGCACGGCATTTTTTTCTGGTCCTAAATAATACATTTTGTTCCTTATTTTTTTTAAGAAGTTGAGTTTGACAAACAAATATGTGTGTTGCTGAGCTCCCATAATACTGTGTTCATACACCATTTATGACCTTTCCTAACTTGTATATTAATTCATTCATTCTCATGTTTTACTCTTGACTCCACAGTTCTCAGGAACTGTGAGCATGACTCATTTTAGGGGTTAGCTACCATGGGGATTAAGACTCTGTCCTCACCTTCAAAACAGGTAGGGGTGTGGCTTTAAGTAAATTACTTTATCTTTAAAACATCACTTTCATCACTTTAAGATGGGGCTAATAATCAAGTGAAATTATAGATTTCTCGAGATGATTAAATGAGATGGCATATAGTACATGGCTTACAGAAGGAACCCAAAGTATGGAGATTATTACTGTCTGTATACCTGTGGAACACCAACCAACAACTAGCCTGAAACACAAAACTCTTAATTGTAAATTAATTGATCCATTGATAATAAGTCGATGAGTCCAGAGTTGTCCAGAAATAAAACTAGACTTCCTATCACTCCTGAGGAACCCACTAGAAGCGCACCAGACAGTGGTGTAACAAGATAACAGCCTGTGAAAATAAAGATTCAGTCCTGCCCAAACCTTCATGTCTGGGAGTCTGTGAGCTGCAAATTAAATTCAGTATCATCTAAGATTCTTTCAGAGATGTGATTCCATTTGTCTCTGAAGTAATAAAACAGTATAATACTGATATAATTTACACTTGGGGATCACATTAGCAAGAGGTTTATTTATAAACTATGGCATATGCATGTAGAAATTTATGTGTTCACGTCCACTACTTAAAGGATCGTGTTAGGAACTATTGCTCAATCTCTTACTTTGCCAAGAAGATGGTTGCAAAATGAATATTGTCTGCTTAATTATT
This sequence comes from Suricata suricatta, assembly GCF_006229205.1. Taxonomy (NCBI): domain Eukaryota; kingdom Metazoa; phylum Chordata; class Mammalia; order Carnivora; family Herpestidae; genus Suricata; species Suricata suricatta. The sequence goes on along the minus strand of NC_043714.1, from coordinate 73,411,092 downwards.
GATGCTGTGTTGATTTGTTTTCTCATAGCCCAAGCAACAACAACAACAACAAAATCTATCCTAAAATATAAGCAATAAAGTCACAGATAAAACTTATGGCTTAACTCAGAGAAAAAAATATATGTATTTAGCTAGATCTGGCTAATCTCTCAAATTTAATTTCCAAATTCCTTTAAAACGGTAGTTATAAGGAATGGTGTGCTATGTGAGCAAAACAACAGAAAATATTGATAGTGTTAAGACATGCTTTATTTAGGATTCTCTGTGTGTTAAGTGTAGGCCAGACATTTTTAGACATCCTATCACAGTCCATCCAGTGTATTCCTCAAGGCTGGCTGGATTATTCCTATTTTATGGGTTGACAGTGACAGAGAACGGACATCTTTAAGTTTTCTGTTTTTTTATGAAAAAGTGACAAAATGGAGTTTGGTCAGACCCCAGTGCATTTTCTTTTCCCATTGTTACTTGTGGTTTATGTCATGATCCCTTCCATATATCCCCCTTATTCTCTCCTGCAGGTGTCTGTTGTGACAAGATTGGTGTGTGCTGTGGTCCTAGGGTTGCATGCGATGTCAATGGGCTTTATACAAGCAAGAGTAGAAATAACAAACATTTGTTATACTGTTCACATAATAACACATAAGTGATGGGGCAATCAGCTCAGAAGTTAGAAAGAGGGTCAGAATGCTAAAAAATGGAACCATAGGGATTGAGTTCTTCAATCTGTGGTGGAGACTGTGAACCCTCTCCTAAAATCCATTGTCTCTTCTTTCTTCATCATATCATGTCATGGCAAGTCCTAGTGAAACTTCATTCCATATCCTTCCTTGCAGTGTTGCATCGCTAGGTTTCTAATATCCAGGGAATATGAGCAGAAATTCTATGTGCTGGGTTGGGACTAAGACTTTAAGGGTGTGGGTGCATCCTTCAAAGTGTCTCTCCACCCTCCATTGGCCAGACACAGTGAGCAAGTTTAGAGGGGAGGCGATTAGCAATACACAATGGAAACAGATTAAATTCCTGAAAACCTATTGCTAATGTAAGTACAAGGTCCAGACTATGTGACAGAGGGAAAGTTAATCGGTGTGTCTTTTCTCCTTTGTTTTCATCTTCTATGCTGTGATCTTTTTGTGATTATTGTGACCCTTTTCTTCCCTTTCTTGTTTGTGCTTTGTCCATGATTTTCCATTGATGTAAATAGTATGGATCACATAATATTGAATAGTATTATATCATTTCAAATGATATGCACAAGCTCTATAATTTAAGTGATATCACTGTTGGCGAAATGCTGGCTCCAAACATAGCCACATCCTAATCTCAGGGTTTTATAAATATGTCATGTTACACAAGAAGGGGAAATTACGGTCTATGATGAAGTTAGTTGCTCATCATCTGACCTTGGGATGGGACCTGATTATCCTGAGTTACTGTGTGGCCCAATGTAATCCCAAAGGTCCTTATGAAGGATCCTTATGAGAGAAGGCTGGAGAGCCAGAGTCAGGGTAGCAGAGAGATTTGAAAATGCTATACCTCTGGCATTGAAGATGGAGAGAGGGTCCACATGCCAGGGAATGCAGGAAGCTTCCAGAAATGGAAAAAAAAAAAAGGTACAGAGAAAGGCTTCTTTCCTACAGGCTGCAGAAGGAACAGACCCCTGTGGGCATCTTGAGGTTAGCCCAGTGGCACCCCTTTCCAGTTCAGCTCACCAGAACAGGAAGATAATAAATTTGTGTTTCTTGAAAGCCCTCATTTTGTGGTAATTCATTACAACAATAAGGAACCATACACTCACTCAGCAAAAGTAGAAGTTATTTGGTCAATATCCAAGATATTTCTTCCTATCTTTTATGGCACCTAGAATATTGCCTGGCCCAAACTTGACCCTTATTCTAAAAGCGACTGAAAGAAGAGCTCCTGAAGTGAACTTTGTCATTTGCAATCAACATTTATCCAAGAATTCTGGCCAAATGTACTGGTAAATACCAGTGGGCAGGTCTGAACAATTTTGGAAAGAATGTCTATTGAGAATTGATAAAATCAGCTCTAAAGGTTCATCCTGGTCATTTTTATTAATACATTTGCTGAGGTCACAAATGATGCCAAACAAGAAAGGGATGCTAATATGATCAGGATAAATGCAAAACAGAGGGTGTTGGAATGACACATAGATTTGTGGAAGCACCCATTGCTTTTTTACAGATACCATAAAAAGGGACGCATTCCTGTGCAGTCCACTTTTTAGCTCTTGTGTTCTTTTCTCCCTGAAAATACTGTAGAAGTGTCTCACAGTTTATTATTGTTATTAATATTACATGGAACAGTTATTGCAGTACTAATAAAAAGGAATACTTTGTGCTTATAATCTCTCTTTCTAGGAGAAGAATAAGCCTCTCTTGAAAGTCCAGAGGAAAGCATTTGCATCTTCATTTTATGAGTATAATTAGCACATTTGTCGACTCTGTCATCAATGATAATCAACATCATAATAACCCCTTATGTTTATATGGCCATATACAATTTACCAAACATTTGCCCATCCTTCATAATGTTATATCCACCATCTCTGGATTTTGTTAATGATTCCTAGGGGAAGGCAGGACAGAAAGGGATGCCTCCATGTTTTTAGTTTGTTTTTTAAGCAAGAGAAACCAAGGTTCAGAGAGGGACACAGTTAGGTCTTGGGTTAGGTCCCTCGTCTCCTAGTCTACTAACTTTTGAGGTAGACAAAGCCATGTGAAAGTCATTTCCCTCAAAAACATATCATTCTCAATACTGTTCTGTGTGTTGTTCAATGCAACTTCACATGACACTGTTTTCCCTTCCTACTCTTCCTACTTCCCGATGCAGGGCTTCAACTCATGAACCACGAGATCATGACCTGAGCTGAAGTCAGTGCTTAACGAACTAAGCCACCCAGGCTTCCCCAGTGTCATTACAGAACTGGAGATTTGATATCCCTGCCAGGCTCTTGGAGCCATTAACTTATATTGTGTAGACTATTTTGTAAGCAGAAATTATTAGGAAGAGGAAGGATACAGATGGGCATGATTAGGAATCCTGCTTTTCCCTGTAGCTATAAAATTTAATGTATTCAGTTTCCTTGAACAGACAGTATTGATTTAAAAAAGGAGTCAAAGAAACCACTTTACTATCTGGTTATGAAGAGTTATAGTCCAGTAAGTCAGTTAAGCACATGACAAAGTTTAATTAAATATGATTATTATAGGATTATTGTTATTTTTTTGTCCCTCAGATAACAATCCAATTATCACAAATGAAATTGTGTGGTCAAGTGTGCCGAGACAAATGGCTATCAGTCTCCCTACTATACCTTTCCTCATCCTCTGACTCTATCTGTCTAGTCTTGGAAATGTTTGGACCTGCTTTGCTACATTGGGAGCACTGTCACCAAAGTTAGCCAGCATTGACTGAATTTCTCATAGGTCAGCTTTCACCGTCATTTTGTCTCTATGCCAGGTGTTCACATTTCAGGACAGAATACAGCAGGTATCCCACACCAGAGAGGTGGCCTCAGGTTAATATATGGACCAGGTAGTGCGGTGTAGTTCTGGAAACATGCATGACTGATAATTCAGACCGAAAAAGAAGGAGAAGCTTATAAGTCTAATGTGGGCTCACAAATACTAAGCCAGAATTCTTCCAACAACGGAGAAAGGATGAGCCAGCATTCAGAGAGAAACAGCAAGTGAATCGAGATCTGACATGCAGAGGTGAGAGCATCCTTCCTTCCTCCCTGCATCACTGAAACGTGCATCTGATTCCATCATGGATCACACTCACTTTCGTTCCCACACCTGCCCTTATCTTCCTCCTGGGCGGGGACTTGTGATTTTTCCCTTGTTTGTCTTGAATTCCTCTCTATTTCGTGTCTGACACTTTTTAGGTATTCGCTATGTACTCCTACTAGTTGGGTTTGAATAGAACTGACAGCCAGAATGGTAGGGAAAGTGAGGGAAAGATAGGATAAGGAAAAGAGAGACTTGGCTGACACCCTGAAGCAGTTCTGTCACATCGTGTCAGTGGTTAATATTAGCCAAGGTCCCACTGGCCTTCCTTTATTTATATATTAGTTGTATGTGTTTTGTTAAGAGAGTTGTGATACAGTGTTTTATAAGAAATATGTATTTGGTCTTTGGCCCCTTTGCTGGCACGGGGCTCCTAAAACCCTTGGAATGTCCTGTGATGAGAGCAGACAAGTGTTTTTTGTCATGCTAATGAGGTGGCTTTTGGAAAGCACCTAAGGATGGGGGGCTGGAGGTCAAGGGAACTAACTTTGTCTTTAGAGGGTTGGAACTTTCAGTCTTTACCCCTTGATTTCTGGGAAAAGGAGAGGAGCTGGAGGTTGGATCAATCACCAATGGCCAATCAGTTAATCAATCTGAAAATCTTCCAGGTTGATGAGTCAGAAACTTTCTCCAGGCCACTGTTCTTGGCACCAAACTCCACCAGGTCCTTAACAAAGAACTTTCATCCTCTTCATCTGGCTGTTGATTTCTATCCTGTAACATCCCTTGTGATAAACTGGTATTCTAGTGTCTGAAAGGGTTCTGGAGTTCTGTGAGCTGCTCTAGCAAATTAATTGAACCTTAGGAGGGAGTGGTAGGAACCTTGGACGGTCAACAGCTGGTCATAAGCAGGTGACAAGCTGAGCTTGTGATTGGCATTTGAAGTGGGGCAGTCTTGTGGGACTGAGCCCTTGACCTGTGAGCCCTTATGCCAACTGTGGGTAGACAACATCAGGATTGAGTTGAATTGCATGACACCTAGCATGTTTGGGGGTTTGGGGAAAAACCCATACATCAAAATTGCTAGTGGAATATTAATAGCTATCATTTATTAAACTCCCGTGTCAGATACTTTACTAAAATTATTTCATATAATGTCTGTTACATCCAGGAAGGTGCTATTATCTCTGTGTTTTCAAATGAGAACAGTGAGGATCACAGTCCATCAGTAACTGGCCCAAAGTCACACAGCAAGTGTGAGTAGTCTAATTCCATTGCCCCTGTTCTTGCCTTGGTGATGTGAATGGTTGTAATTCAGATGTAATGGGTTATCTGGTACTGACTTCCGGGTCTAGCTTCTGGAAAGAAATAGGGACAGTAGGTGGAATCAGATACCTGGAGGAAACACTTCATTGTCCAGCTCCAGTACCCACTTGATCTTTCTAATAACAATTAAGACCATGTAAGGGAAAAAAAGAAAGACAGAAAGCAGAATAAGAAGAGGAATCTGCAGTGTGAACACAGCCAAGAGTTCACCTCACTACTTATAAACCTTAATTAAACCTAATTTGTAAATCTTAATTGAACCACATGTACAGGCATTAATGAAGCTGTATAATAACACTGTTCTCCCAATAAGACAACACACTAATACTAAATACTTATATTCCTGGAAAATGTACTCACTCGGGCCTCATCAAAGCATAATGGGGAAGTAGATAAACAATTAATCTCATTAATTGCAATCAAAGGACAAAAAGTACAAACTAGTTGCCTCAAGGAATCAACTTTGCCAGATTTCCTCACAAACAGATACAGTGCTAATGAAGTGACAGTATGAAGTGAGTGCACAGCTGAGGAATTAAAAAAAAACTCTCGGAATGTCAAGAGAAGGACGTTCAAACTGGGGAAAACCAAGACCCTCTCGTACAAAAGTCAACTCTTGCCAGATTCCTCTTAGACTCACCCATTCACTTCTTCAGCAGATGTACACTCAACACCCTGTATGGTTAGTTCTTTTGTAATACCTGTGTGTACTATACACCGTTTTGTACACCTTAAACCTTACACAGTGTAATATGTCAGTTATGTCTCAGTAAGACACCTGCGCCCTATGCTGCCCACGTTATTGAAAGTGAGGATTTAAACATAAAGGAGACATGGTCCTTGATAAGGAGATGTGTAACAAGATGGGTCAGACACTTTCACAAGTATTCCATTCAATGTCTTTACAAAAAAACCAACAACAACTTAGGCAAAACCTTAAGAGTCAAGTGTTACTAATCACATCTTACAGATAAAAATATTTTGAGGCTCAGTAAGTTGTTCATTGTGTATTTAGTGAGTCCATAGACAAGAGGACTTAATAAGTCATCTGATTTCCAAGACCATGGTTGTTACCATATATATATGTAACCAGACTTGTATGCAGAGATTGGACTCTTCTCCCAAACTTCAGAAGCTGTATTCTAGGAAATCACCCCTCAGTCTTGATTAGATTTTTTAACCATAATGCTGACACTGCCAGATATCTGCTTTTGCTCTAGGCCCCACATGGACATATTTCTTGTTACTGGCTCCTGTTGCTACTTCCCCCCACCTCCTTCTGTATCCTTCTGGTCTACCCAGTATCTTGATTCCAGTGGTGGACCCATGATCCTGAAATGGGAGCTTGACTTTCCCCATTCAGGGTCCAGGATGATTTGGATCTTTCCTAATCCTCACACTGTCACTCTAGAATGAGTTTAATGGTTCTGCATTCCAAGTGTGTTCCTGTCCCTGTCTTTGTCATTTTGTCTGGCTTGAATGCCCTTCCTTCAGGTTAGGACAATCTCAACTGATCCCTCAATATTGGGTTAAGTGACACCTCTGTGAATCCTTCCTTTTGTTAGTGAAAAAAAGCCAAAACCTCCCAGGCTGTGTTTGGTCCATTTCTCTACTAATGGAGCACTAGTTACTAGTTACTAGTTACTAGTTTACTAGTTACTAGTTTACATGCTGTGCTTTTACCAAGTGGTAGATTTCTAAACTGGCACCCTCAGCACAGGGTAAAGGGACATATTTTCATTGAATGTATAAATAAAATTGAAAAAGGCTGACACCAAACTACATGCAGTTGATATCCCCAGTGCCCTCACTCCCCAGAAATGAAATATGAAGAGGCCAGTTCTTCCTGACTATAAACAGAGAGCATGAGGAAGTTGTTATTCAGACCATAAGCTTGTGGTTTGCAACTACCTGTAGCAAATATGGACCTCCTTCTTCCTAAACCAAGGTAGGAGCTCTCTTGGCCCATTATGTCTGTATAGATTTCAGAGGGCAAAATGCCCACTTCTCCTCTTTATGCTCCAATGGGCCCAAGTTCTCAGGGCCTGATATCAATCTTGCTTTTGTCAATCAAAGGACATCCAAATTCTTCCAAGTGATGTCTCATTATTGAGCCTTGAAGACCTTCAAGAGTTCCTTGAAGGATCTCAACACACACACACACACACACACACATATGCACACACACACACACACACACACACACACACACTGATATTTGATGGTATTACTTTGCTGTTGAAATAATTTGGTGTCTCCAGGATGAATGCTTAAATTGTCTGATTGCCCTGAAAGACTTCCATGATAAGCATGAGGGTCCTTTTACTTCAACCTTTCTGTCAACATTACACATTCCTTGAAAAAAAAATTAGAGAGAGAGAGAGAGAGCACATGAGTAGGTGGAGGGAGGGGGGAGAGATAATCCCAAGCAGGCTCTATGCTCAGTGTAGGACCCGACGTAAGGCTTGAGCCCAGGACCCTGGGATCATGACCTGAGCTAAAATCAAGAGTTGGATGCTCAACCGACTGAGCCATCAGGCGCCCCTACATTACACTTCTAATCATGCCTTATTACTTTGTGTTCTCTAATTCATGTTCTCTCTAATTTTAGCCTTGTTTAGAGTGGTTTGAGGTTTATAGAAAACTTGAGCAGAAAATGCAGAGCTCCTTATGCTCTTCTTCACATGGCCCCAACCCTCACAGTCCCCCAGTTACTAAGATTTCACAGGGACGCCTGGGTGGCTCAGTCGGTTGAGTGTCCAGCTTCAGTTCAGGTCATGATCTTTTGGTTCGTGGGTTTGAGCCCCACATCAGGCTCTGTGCTTACAGCTAGCTCAGAGCCTGGAGACTGTCTTTCAATTCTGTGTCTCCCTCTTTCCCTCCCTCTCTCTCTGACCCTCCCCTTCTCATGCTGTCTCTCTCTCTCTCTCTCTCTCTCTCTCTCTCTCTCTCTCTCTCTCAAAAATAAATAAAACATTTAAAAAATTTTAAAGATTTAATAGTCAAGCTTTATGTTACAACCAATGAACCAATATTTATACATGATGACTAACAGAAGTCCATAGTTTGCATTAAGGTTCACTCTTTGTGTTTGCAGTTTTATGACTTGTTGTGTAAGTGCTCATCCCTCTGAACAGAAGGCACTGTCACCTGTTCTTTGTTTGGCTCACTCGCCTCTCAGGTTTCAACTTAGAGGCTATCTCCTCCAGGAAGTCCTCCTTGGCATGTAGGCTGCTCCAGGTCACATTATTGGAGACTAAGTGGATAAGTAAAGATATAAGCTTATTTAATTTAATTATTTTATTTATTTAACATTTATATTTGAGAGAGACAGACAGACCATGAGCAGGGGACGGGTAGAGGGAGAGCGAGATACAGAATCTGAAGCAGGCTCCAGGTTGTGAGCTGTCAGCATGGAGCCCCACTTGGGGCTCGAATCCATGAACCACAAGATCATGACCTGAACCAGGTCAGATGCTTAACCAACTGAGCCACCCAAGGGCCCCTAAGCTTATTTAAATAGGCACATATTTTGTGTGCTCCAGACATGCTCTGATTATCTTTATTTTGACATTTATGTCACTGTATTTTAACACTATGCGTCTTAAGTGTGATGTTCTTAAATGTGAATGCTATGTCTGACCTATTCTTATAATGTTCATTGTCTGCCAGAGAAACTGGCAAACAGTAGATAATATATATTTTTTGTTGTTGTTGATGGACAAACAAGCCCATCTTCCATTTTCTCCCAGGACATGTTTGGAGGCCTTAAACTGTGCAATTAACATTTGGCTTCCTGGATTCATAGCTATAGTTCCTCAGAGCTGAGATCCCCAGCTAAAATGTCTACAGAATGAGCTGTGCCTCATCTAACTACTACCTAGATCCAGGGATACTAATTACTACATCAAGTAGAGCAGCTCACAACCAATTTTGGCCTTGACGACATCTTCTTTACAAAAATGAACATTATTTTTGCTTTGCCTTACTGGATTGCTGTGAGATGAATACCAAAAGAACAGTGTTGGAAGGTAGCTCATACTATAAAATAATCCAACAAATGACAGTGTGTGGAAACGTCCTATATATCCCCTTCCAACCCTGCCTTAGAAGGGGTTAAGAGCCATCTTGTGTGAAGGTTACTCTGCTCCTCCTTCTGTGTACCCTTGACCTATGACACATGGTAAGACAAGAAATGATGAGACGCCAATCATATTTTTTCTCTAGGACTTTAAAACATACTTTACATCAGTTGTAATTTTCAGTGATCTGATAGCATAAAATTAAAGATGACCTTTGATTATTACACTTATGCTTGAGCTGTGAAGAATTCTTATCTCAAAACTGTGTAATATTGAAGGCACATTATATTTTAAAATATTCATTCATTTTCCAAGAGTGCATTGCCCAATGATTAAATTTTGGGTCTCAAAGAGTAAATATAGATGATCTGAATAAAGAATAGAGGAGGCAAAAGTGAACATACAACATGGGTTTGAGCTGGGACAGTGACCAGGGAAAGTTGTGCGCACGTCATTTCCTGTCTTGCCATGTGTCATAGGTCATTGGATCGGGTACAAACCACAGGATGGAGAAGCCCACAGGCAGTGAGAAAGAGCAAAGCAATGGGCATCAAGCAAGAGAATTATGTCCTTGAGATGGCATCCGACATACGATGATCAGATACGTGAATGAACCAAAGGAGCTTGGCTCCTTCGATAAACCACCATTGGCAATGTTTCCCATATATCAACACCTACTTTGGGCCAGTAAGTAAAGTCATTACATCCATCATTTCTTTAATTCTTATCTCCTCAATTTAGGGAGAAGGAAAGTATAATTCAGAAATGCTCATCATCCTTCTGAATTTATACAGTAAGCCAAAGATTTGGGACTGTAGTCACTTAGATCTGAATCTAGTCTGTTCTTACCCACAGGTTTGAGGTTCTCTGACAGTAATATTTTCTTGAATAGATTGATGGTTCTAAGTATTCTCAGGTTTCTTGGGCCATACAGCCTCTGCTTGCAGCTACTCAACTCTCCATGAAAGCTGCCACAGACTACATGTAAATAAGTGAGGCAGGCCGTGTTCCAATAAAACTTTATTTTCAAGAACAGGCAACAGGCTGGATTTGGTCTATGCAACATGATGTGGAAATATTTCAAGACTGTTTTTCAAACTATTTCTGGCACAGCCCAGAGCTATCATAAAATATTATTTATATGCATCTGTATTAATTATTATTAATAACAAGTATTCTCAGAAAAATACTTCAATTCTTCTAGACTTTGATGCATATTGATTTTTTATTTTCTATTTTATTTTATTTTAAAAAAATCTCTGGTCCTGAACCATCAGAATCTACTAATGTGTCATGATGCACATTTTGAAAAAAGATGTTACAAAGATTAAAACAAAAATCTGGATCATAGAGAATTCTTGTGGAGGATCCTGAATTACAGGAATGAAAAATAATAAAAGGAGCAGAGTCTTAAATCTGGACATGTCATTAGAATTCCTATGATAATTGTTTAGTCAATGAACGATTGAATACATTTAAAAAGAAAACTCATCTCTTCCCAAAACAAGATACCATTCATCATCCAAAGAAATTTGCAGTGAGATTTTAGGGTTCAGTTTTGCCATGCAAATAGTTCTGAGTCAAGAACATTCTTAGAAAGTGAAAATCTGACTCTTTCATTCAAAATATACTTGTGTGGGGGGGTACCTAGGTGGCTCAATCAGTTGAGAATCCATCTCCTGATTTTGGCTCAGATCATGATCTCAGGGCTGTGGGATGGAGCCTGGTGCCAAGCATGGAGCCTACACCTGAGATTGTCTCTCTCTCTCTCTCTTCCTTCCCTCTGCCTCTCCCCTTTTGCTCGTGCTCTCTCTCTCTCTCTCTCTCTCTAAAACACATCAAAATTTTAGAAATATAGATTTGTGGGGTCTCAGTTTCTGGAAGTATTCTGGCTAGATGAAAAGAACGGCAAAAGTCACCTTATGTGGCAGAGACAGTGAACGGATGTGGGCACCATGTTGTGGGAAGCAGAGCACATCCTAGAAGCAAAGAGACGGGAGTCTAAATCAGATTAAATCTCTTTGTACACGGGTACATGTCTTTTATGAGGCTTTTTCAAAAGTTGGAAGGTCGGAAAAACAGATAAAACGATTATTTTTGGCTTCATTTGCAGGAGTACCATAAGCACAAAACAACAGACTAAATGGTTCACATATACATATGTATGTATGTATGTATGTATGTATGTATGTATGTATGTATATAAGTATAAGGCTGGCTTCAAAAATTTATCCTGTTTCTCTATCCTTTTGCTGTGTTCTAAATCTAATTGTATCATGGAATCTGCACATGGCAAACCTATTTTTCTCTGAGAGGATGTTTGGAGTCTAAGGTCTGATTAGCACATGGTTGTAAAAGGAAACTTGGCAGTGACCAAGGCTGAAGACTGCAGGCTGGCAGTAGCTACTCATTAATCTCACTGCACTCAGCTCTGATCTCCAGAACCTTCATAGGAAAGCACTTAATATGCAACCTTCTGATTTCCTTCTCGGTTCATTAATTTGAACCATAATCTTATCCATTCCAGCATTGAGTTTTTACCGTGCACTGTCTAGATGAGCTGTTCAGCCAATAAATCCAATACAGTCATTTCCCAAACTGGAGAGATTTCTCCCACAGAACACACAGTCTCACAGTTAAGATGTGCCTGATGGTCTCAAAGTCAGGGACTGATATTGACGCCTGAGTGGTTCAGTCAGTTGAGCGTCCGGCTTTGGCTCAGGTCATGATCCCGTGGTTCGTGGGTTTGAGCCCCGCGTTGGGCTGTGTGCTGGAGCCTGCTTCAGATTCTGTGGCTTCCTCTCTCTCTGACCCTCCCCTGCTTGTGCTGTCTCTCTCTGTCTCTCAAAAATAAATAAAAAAACATTTAAAACGTTTAAAAAATGAAGTCAAAATAAATCATAAACTTAAATATAAAACTATAAATTAAAAAAAATAAGAGGGGCACCTTGGTGGCTCAGCTGATTGAGAATCTGGCTTTGGCTTCGGTCATGGTCTCATGGTTCATGGGTTTGAGCCTTGTGTTGGGCTGTGTGCTGACAGCTAGCTCAGAGCCTGGAGCCTGCTTCAGATTCTGTGTCTCCCTCTCTCTCCGACCCTCCTCTGCTCACACTGTCTCTCTCTGTCTCTCAAAAAATAAATAAAAAAAAACATTAAAAAAAAAAGTCAGGGACTGATAGAAATGTGGACCTTGTTTCTAGTTTTCCTAAGGAATTTTGAATGAAGTGAAGAAAAGCTGGTTAAGGCTATCTCATTTCTCAAAGGGAATCTGGGTGTTGAGGAATCAGACTCGGCCCTCACCTGCCTTGTTATATTTGAAAACAATGCCATGTTGCTTCCGCTGAGTGCTTTTCCAGGTGGAAGGCAGTCACGTGACTATCTCATTTAGGCATCAAAATGATACGTTGGTCAGACATAATCAGATAAGGGGTTAGTATCCAAAATCTATAAAGAACTTAACCAAACTCAACACCCAAAAAAACAAATGATCCAGTGAAGAAATGGGCAGAAGACATGAATAGACACTTTTCAAAAGAAGACATCCAGATGCCCAAAAGATACCTGAAAAGGTGCTCAGCACCACTCAACATCAGGGAAATACAAATCAAAAAACCACATTGAGATACCACCAGACGCCAATCCTTGTGGCTGAATTTAACAGCTCAGGAAACAATAGATGTTGGCGAGGGTGTGGAGAAAGGGGAGCCCTCTTGAACTGTTGGTAGGAATGCAAACTGGTGCAGCTGCTCTGGAAAACAGTGTGGAAGTTCCTCAAAAAGTTAAAAATAGAGCTATGCTATGTCCCAGCAATAGCAATAATAGGAATTTACCCAAAGGATACAGGAGTGCTGACACATAGGGCCACATGTATTCTAATGTTTATAGCAGCACTTTCAGCAATAGCCAAATTATGGGAAAAAAACCAAATGTCCATCAACTGATGAACAGATAAAGAAGATGTGGTTTATATATACAATGAAATATTAATGACAATGAGAAAGAATGAAATCCTGCCTTTAGCAGCAATGTGGATGGAACTGGAGGGTATTATGCTAAGTGAATTATGTCAGTTGGAGAAAGACAGATAACATATGTTTTCACTCATATGTGAAGCTTGAGAAACTGAACATAAGACCATGGGGAAAGAGAAGGGGAAAAAGAGGTTTTTTTTAAATTTTTTAAATGTTTTATTTATTTTTGATACAGAGAGAGACAGAGCATGAGAGGGGGAGGGGCAGAGAGAGAAGGAGGCACAGAATTGGAAGCAGGCTCCAGGCTCTGAGCTGGCTGTCAGCACAGAGCCCGACGCGGGGCTCGAACCCACGATCCTGAGATCTGACCTGAGCCGAAGTCGGAGGCCCAACCGACTGAGCCACCCAGGTGCCCCGGAAAAAGAGTTTCAAGCAGAGAGGGAGAGAGGCAAACCATAAGAGACTCTTAAATACAGAGACCAATCTGAAGGTTGATGGGGATGAGCTGGGGGGAGGGGGAAATGCGTGAGGGGCATTGAGGGGGACACTTGCTGGGATGAACACTGGATATTGTATGTAAGTGATGACTCATGGGAATCTACCCCTGAACCCAAGAGCACATGGTATACACGGTACGTTAGCCAACTTATTAGTCTAAATTTCCCTGCCTGGATTGAAGTCAGGAGATATTTTATTGGATTTGCCCAAGACCACACTATACTTCACTATCTGACGTTTCTGTTATTTTTGAAGCCTCACAAAGTAGTCATATTTCAGAGTCTAATGAATTCTATTTCAGAATTTTTGTCTTAAGTTCATTTAAAAAGTGAATCAGATTCTAATTAGTTTCATCTGAAAAATAACTGGGGGAAACAGTTAATAGTAGCTACCCTTCAATGAGTGTCTACTATGACCCTCAAGCTATAAAGTGTCCCTATTTTACAGATAAGGAAAATGAAGTCACTCATAAACGAATGAGTATCAGGGCCACCTGGGTGGCTCAGTCAGTTAAGCATCAGACTTTGGCTCAGGTCATGATCTTTCTGTTTGTGGGTTCGAGCCCCATGTCAGGCTCTGTGCTGACAGCTCAGAGCCTGGAACCTGCTTTGGGTTCTGTGTCTCCCTCTTTCTCTCTTCTCCTCCCCCACTCATGCTCTGTCTTTCTTTCAAAAATAAGTAAACATTAAAAAAATAAAGAATGAGTATCCAAGCCCATTTCTGCTGGCCTCCAAAGCCAGTGTCTCCTCCCGGGGGCTTCTTTTTCAGTGTTTCATGTGACAGACATAACCAATACCCGTTCCTGGGAAAGTGCTGTGTGAGCACAGGCAAAAAGATTGACATGTTTCTTCTTGCAGAGCCTTCCTCTAGCGTGACCAGCAGGACATTAACAAGAAAAGAAACACACACACAACAGTATGAATTGTGATGATTGCTCTCCAGCACATGTTGTGATGCAGAGTAATGGGCACAGAGGAGGGTCTTCCTGCACGCTGTTGTCAGAGGCCTGTCTGAAGCTGAACTTCACCTCAAAGATTGGCCAGAGTCTGTCCCGTGGAGAGCATGAAATGAGGATTTCAGGCAGAAATGTGTATGCTTTGAAACAAGCAAGAAAATAACAGTCTTGAAGGACTACAAAAGGGGATAGTAAAGCTCCCGGGTAGATAAACAGAAAGAAATAGAATCAACTGCGGCACAGGGGAGGAAATAGAAGAGTTCATCAGGCAGAGCCTGCAGGTCACGGGAAGTGCCACGAAATGTGTTCTCAGCTTAAGAGAAACTCATTGGAGGTTTTTATGAAAATAAATGGCATCTAATGCACGGCTGCAAATCTTATTTGAACTTCTATTTTTGTTTATGGATTCCAAGTTTAGTAATATACAGAAATGCCTGTGTCTTGCTTCACTTAATAGGTTCTGTGGATTAGAAGAGAGGGGAGAATGGGGGCTAGGTAGAAGGAACCTTTTCCCTTCGTCATGGAGAAAGACAACATTTAGGAAAGTTGGAGTATGAAAAGGTAAGGGAGAGAGTATAGCAAGACCTCCTATATTTTAAGCGCATTTCTTTTTTTTTTTAATTTTTAAATCTTTATTCTTGAGAGAGAGAGACAATGTGTGAGCAGGGGAAGAGTACAGAGAGGGAGGGAGACACAGAATCCGAATCAGCTCCAGGCTCCCAGCTGTCAGCACAGAGCCCGATGTGGGGCTTGAACCCACGAACCTCGAGATCATGACCTGAGCCAAAGCCGGACACTCAACCGACTGAGCCACCCCGGTGCCCCTAAGGGCATTTCTGCAAGAAAGTTATAGTTTGTTTTTTCTCATTTAAGTATAGAGTTTCGGAGCTCAGAGGATGCCATTGGGTTAGAACTTTTAGAACAAAGAAGGTAACAGATGTGTGTATATTTGCTTCCTAAAAATTTTTTTTAAAGACTATTAAAATGGTTAGTTTTCGCAAATACAAGTTTCTGAACCTTCCTCAGGTAACTTTCCTAGTCCAAAGCCCAACTGCAAACTCCCTGGTGTCTGGACTGTACAGCGATAGGATGGAATCCAGGGAGAATCAAGAAGACTTGACCCAGGGATCCCTCAGAGGACTTGATTTACTTCGTATTCTAACTCCATCCCTCAACTACAGCCACTGCTCCTTTCTTAGGGAAGAGGGAGGGTCCATTCAGTGGCCACTCTGCCGAGTGAAATTAGCTGTGGAAGCTGGTTAGTTGTCCCCCAGCTCCTCCACGGGACATAACAAGTATGAGCCAGCATGTGGATGTTACGTTTGAACTCTCAAATGACAGCATGACTCTGAGAATAATACTGTTTATTTCAATTATATGATCAAGTTCTGCTCCAGTAAGGTCAATATTCCAAGAGACAAGACCATCATCCCCTGCCAGCACCTCCTGCTCTGAGTTGCTGAGGTTTGAGCCGATCAGGGCAAAAGTCAGGGGCAGACAGGATATCGCCTTCTACACTTCCTATAAAATGAAACCCCTAAAGCCAAAGAAAGCAATTCTGGAGATCAAGTTTGGATATTTGATGAAAGCATCTGATATTTGAAAATAAGCTTTCAATGTGAAGAAGCTGGGCAAAAAGAAAAATCTGGAAGGATCTGGCAACTCAAAAGCCAAGAACTCAAGCCCAGAAAGAGGCTTACCAATAGCATGAGGAGCACATGGGATCTGGGGTGAGGCAGAGCAGGTGCAAGGCTGCCCTCTACCTCTCAACACTCTTGTTACACCGCGGAATGAGTGTTAAGCTCTCTAAAAGTCACTTCCAGTCCCTAAATTGGTGCTTACCTTCGGGATCACTTTTTAAAACCACATATGGGTTTTCTTATTAAAACTTCACGACAAACCTGTGAAATAGACAGTACTTTATTTCTATCTACCTATCAGAAATTTGAAAACAGAAATCTTAACTTTCTTGCTCAAGGTCACAGCGTCACTGTGTGGTGGACTCAGTTCCCAAACTTGAACATCTGGTCCCAGAGCCCAGCTTCTCAACATCCTTCTGGAGGAATTTGTGGAGAATGACAAATGGTAAGAGATAACAGTAGTCATTGGTATTAAAAATATTGTTTTCTATCCTTAGGATTACAGTTGGGTATTTTTTTTAAAATACTTTCCATTTTTCTTCATCATATTCATGTTCTTCATTACACATGAGTATATGAGGAATATTTTTAATAGCTGCTTTCAGCAAATCCTATCATCTCTGCTCTCCAGGTTACATTTTCCTAATTCGTTTACTGTCTTGTGACTTTTAATTAGATGCAGGCACTGCCCGTTTATGATGTGAAGCATTTTGACGCATTCCATTAATGAGTGTTGGACTTGGACTATCAGGAAGTTGAGTTATTTGTAGACTTATTTGGTCATTTGAGTTCTGCTTTTAGGCTGTCAAAGCAGGTGAAGATTCACCTATATTCTAGAGCAATTTAAGCCACATTCATAAGGTCATTCTGGGGTCTCTATTGGTAGTTCCATATATTCAGTAAGGTCTTTGTGCTGGAGGGAATGCCAATAATTTCCAATCTGTGTAAACAGTAGGAATTGTCTACTCCTAGAGCTCCCTATGTTCTATGTAAATTATATAATCAAGTGCTCAATTATTGCTTTCAGGTAATTATTCTTGGAAATCATTCTTGTTTGGCTTTATGGGGTGTCTCTCTACATATGCACGTAGCAGTGTTCATCAGAGATCTAAAGGAGTCGTTGTGGAATGCACAGATCTGAGCTGTCCTGGTCTCCTCAAACTTTTATCTGACTCCTCAACTCAGCAAGATGGCCGGCTGGAGTTTATGTGCTGAAGTAGAAAACTTGGGTGATGGTTGGGTTCACCTTGATTGTTTCCTTTCTGCAGGATTGCATTCCTGGGCTGCAGTTGTCTGGTGTGCAGTTGCATTTTTTTCCTCATGGTGTCTTGTCTTGTTTCCCGGCTGTGTTTTGTCGGAGTATAACCCTGGACCATCTTATTCCCTCATGCACAGAAACAGAAATCCACTAACATTATGAACTTATCATGAGACACTGCCTGTGATGTCTCCCTAGAGGCTAAGCCCCCTGGGTTGGGGCATAGAGTGTACAGTATAGGTACTTACCCAGTCTGGAAATGTCCATGTAGGCAAGGAAGACTTCTTGGAAGAGGCAGGGATTGCTTGAGCTGGGTCCGAAATGTCAGATGAGTTTTCAAATATTAACACTCTTTTAGTGTAATTAGCATGCTAAGTTTAAAGGGAGCATAAATGAGTGATTGAAATGGCTGGACTTAATGAAGCCTTAATAATAACCCTAATTCCGTTTATTTGGCATCTATCACTCACAGATGAACAGCTAATACCTTTTCTAATAAAACCGTCATAATAAAATAAAAGGAGCTATAAAGTATATTATTTTTATTCTTTTAATCACATACTTCCTAGGTGAAGATACTGAATCCATTAGAATAGCTCTGCAAAATGCTTTCATCCCCCTTTCTTAAATTTCAAAACTGAATTTACTCGATGTTACACCAAGAACATTCGATGCTATTTTCTCACTCTGCTGATAATTACATGAGAATAGGTTCCAATGACAACTCCACAGATTATGTTTTGGAGACTGACTCTTCTTAGAGGTGGATAAAACTGACCGAGTGCCCTGGGGTTTGATCCCCCCACCAAACTCCTTTCTTGGGGAGCACTTGGATTCTACTGCCTTCATCCTTGAGACCAACAGATCAGGAAATTGGGAACCTGTGCCTCTGAGTGGTTGTAGATGACTCTTCTCTCAGTCTTGCTTCCAGCAGTTGGGGCAGAGAAGCATTTTCTTTATTTCTTTCTTTTTAAAAAATTTAAAATTTATTTTTGAGAGAGCATGAACAGGGGAGGGGCAGAGAGAGAGGGAGACAGATGATTCAAAGCAGGTTCTGTGCTGACAGAAGAGAGCCCAATGTGGGGCTTGAACTCATGAACTGCAAGATTGTGACCTGAGTTGAAGTCAGAGGCTCAACAGACTGAGCCACTCAGGTGCCCTGACATTGAATTTTCAAAAAGAAATGCCAAGAGTGATCAAAACACAATCTTATCACAGGAAATATAAATGATACTCATCTGTTCAGTTTCCCAAATATCTTTCAGTATCCTTTTCAATATCCTTTTGAGTCTGTAACTAAACTCTCTATTTTCCATGATTGAGGTTAAGTGAAGTAAGTTGCTGACGTCACATGGTGAGTGAACGGTACATCTGGATTTTAGTCTCACCTGATTCACACACACACCCTCACACACACACACACACACCCTCACACACATACACACACGTTCTGTCCCACGTCCAGGCAGTAACCATGCTTCTCTGGCCAACATGCCTCCTACTTGTCTTTGGCTTCTGCTAGGAAGAACGTGGCTCTTTCTTCCCTCACTGATTCTACAAACACTGATTGGGGACTCACAGGAATTATGCATGAGGCTACATATCTCAAGGAGCATGATAAAAAACAAACAAACAAACAAAAACAAAACCCAAGCTGTTCACTGCAAAATCCCACAAACTCTCATGAAATCTGAAAAGGAAATCATTCTTTGCCATAGCATGTGAGAGGTGTTTTAGTAAAAACAAGGATAAGATATAATGGGAGGCAAAAGGAGTGAAAGGTAACCCAGCCCAACTTACTGATGCAGCGGAGGTGGTAGGCCTTCTCTGAGGCCATACCTTATATGAAAAACAGAGCCTTCCAGACATGTGGGAAAAGGAAGGTTCTCAGAATGAAACTGGCCCTTCCCGGAGGACAGATGGATACCTCTGGTGGGAAATTGTGGTTTATGTTAGTGGAGCTCAGTTATTAGATCAGAGTTATGACGAGGGTGGGCAGTGGGACAGGGACTAAGCATGGGAGAAGATTGGGCTGACTTGTGCCTTGCTCTTTGCTTTAGGTATTTACTCCATCTGAAGTGTTTTCCACCTTCGTCTGCAATCTGTCCACCTATCGAGTTTCCTGTTTCCAGAACGATGTGAATTTGAAAGCACGCACTCCTTTGCATGTTACTGGGCCTCTGGTTTTGTCATTATTCCCAGTACAACCTTTGCTGTGTACCTGTTCACTAATCAGTCCCTCCAGCACTATTTAGGAAAGGGAAGGTAGTGTCCTATTTAAGTCTTATTCCCAGACCTGCAGTTGTCCTGGGTGCTGAGCCTGTGGAGGGGTGGGGGGTGCACTCAGTGAATGCCTGCTCAATGCATCAGTAACTGACTTTTCTGCATGCAAGGAGAAAAATCTAGCGATGCATTTACATTCTTCCTTAGAATTATCTATTCCATTTACAGGTTATTAAAGTACTGTTTCGTGCCTCACCCTCTCGCCCTGTCTTTCCCTCCAGCAAGTAGTCTTAGAACATTTTTTTTCTTAGTGAATTTGTTTTAACCAAATCCAATTTTTTTCCTATTATCTCCGTGGGCTTCTCACCCCTCAAAGTCCATTTGTATTACGTCTCTATTCACTCTGTCGCTCACTACATCTTCCAATTTAGTGTAATTTGTGAATTTCATTAACATGCTATTTACTCTCACTTTGAAATCTTATGTACTCTACCTCCTTTCGTGTAGCTTATCACCAAGAGTAAAGTCGATGCCCTACTAAATTAAATGTGCCAATGGTATTTAATTTGGAAGGGTTGTGAATACAAAGTGAGAAAAATAATAGAGGATTGAATAGATTTTGAGGAGGGAGGAAAAGCTCTGAGGAATAACTTCTAAAGAGTTATTCCTCATGGAAAAATATGCTCGAGGAAAATAGATAAAACATATGTGCACTGAAGGTGTGAAATAATTGGAAAATAGTCATTTAGAGGAAAATGGTAGAAATGTTAATAGATAATGTGGAGCTCACGTTAACAGAACAATCTTAGCATATATACTGGAACACCAGAGTGTTGGAGCTGAAAGCCACTCCAGAGATTACTAAATGTTTCCTTCCCTTTTTAGAGATGAGAACAATAACCCCTAAGCGACTTGGTGAAGGGATCAGCCTAGATAGTTGCAGACCAAATCCTAGAAGCTAGGTTTTCTGTTTCCTAATTAGCCATTCTTTCCTCTGAAGCACTAGCCTTTCCATATGTAAGCCCTTGTGGCTTATAAATGATGGGCACATAAATCATTTTGATTTGTATGGCATACTTGTAAAACTTGGGAAAGCAGTTATTTTCCTTATTTGACATATCAAAAAAAAAAAAATGTGAGGCTCCGAGAGCCAGCGACCAGTGGAAGAAGAACTTGTGGTTCATGGTAAGGTCGGTTTGGGAACTCCTTTTTTCCTAATTGCAAATTCGGCATTCTTGCAAATGTGCCATACTAACCTTGACATAAAATAAACATCAAGTTATATTTGAGAGGAACAGGAGAACTCACTAGTTCATCTTCAGTCAGAAAACTAAAGAACCATGGTAAATGTTGAAATGACAGAAAATTGAATTTGAGAAATTTGGCCATGTATGTGCAGGCTAGCGGGTGAACAGAACCTCACCTTGAATTCAGACAACCTAGAGGTGTCATCTGGCTTTGATGTCTCTGGCCCACATTAACCATATAATTGAGACGGTAAGCCTAAAGCCATTCTCATCTGAGTCATATAAATGTGTCACTTGGGTCTGTTTGTGATGATTGTAGTTGGCCGAGGCCATAAAGTAGCGTTGGCCTATTTCCTGATGTTCATCTGTGTGGCAGGACGGATGCCGGGAAGGCATACCCTGCCTTCTAGGGCTTGGCTTCTCACATTTCTGGGTAAGCATCAGATTCTGGGAACTAGAACAGCAGGTCAATAGCATTGACACATAGATCTGACTTTCTAGAATAGCTACTGAAATAGCTGACAGAGGAGAAGATTTCCAAAGCGAGGTGGAGAAAACGAAAGGAGGGATGTGTCAGCATCGATCAAAAATGGGTGTTTTTTTGAGACATTCATCACTTTAGGCTGGACGTCAGCACTATTCGATTTTTCACAGCACTTTGTAAAAGTGCGCATTTGATGCAAATCCAACAATACTCCGTGTTTAGAAGAAATACGTGCACTCTTCTTACAGATGGCATGGCAACTAAAGCGAAAATTATGTGTTTTTGTACAAAGTGTCTGGATATCCAGAAGTGGACTTGAAACTTGCTCCCCTCCCCCCGTATATATTGGTTATCATATAGTGACTATGTATGTATTCATAAAGAGTTCAGGTAGAACTATTTGAAGATACCAGCATTTAACGTGGGTTGGAAAAGTACATGAAGATTCTTGTCCAGTTTCCTATTGTTCTTATTCTCTCTGTTACGTTGAGCTTGTCACTTAATTTTTCTGAATATATTTTATCAGCCCTCACTTTTTTTCAGTATTCAAGAGTCTCTCATCATTTGCCTTCCTCCCTCTCCCTAACTATTCCCCCTGCCCCCTTCCCCATGGTCCTCTCTTAAGTTTCTCCTATTAGACCTATGAGTAAAAACATGGTATCTGCCCTTCTCTGCCTGACTTATTTCACTGAGCATGACACCATCGAGGTCCATTCATGTTGCCATGAATGGCCAGATTTCATTCTTTTTCACTGCCATGCAGTATTCCATTGTAGAGATAAACCACGTATTCTTGATCCATTCATTGGTTGATGGACATTTAGGCTCTTTCCATGATTTGGCTATTGTAGAAAGTGCCGCTATGAACATTGGGGTACATGTGCCTCTATGCATCAGCACTTCTGTATCCCCTAGGTAAATCCCTAGCAGTGCTATTGCTGGGTCATAGGGGAGTTACATTGATAGTTTTTTGAGGAACCTGCACACTGTTTTCCAGAGCAGCTGCACCAGTTTACATTCCCACCAACAGTGCAGGAGGGTGTCCGTTTCTCCACATCCTCGCCAGCATTTATAGTCTCCTGATTGGTTCATTTTAGCCACTCTGACTGGTGTGAGGTGGTATCTCACTGCAATTTTGATTTGTATTTACCTGATGATGAGTGAGGCTGAGCATCATTTCATGTGTCTGTTGGCCATCTGGATGTCCTCCTTGGAGAAGTGTCTGTTCATGTCTTCAGCTCATTTCTTTACTGGATTATTCATTTTTTGGGTGTGGAGTTTGGTGAGTTCCTTGTACATTTTGGATACTAACCTTTTATCTGATATGTCATTTGGAACTATATTTTCCCATTCCATCGATTGCCTATTAGTTTTCTTGATTGTTTCCTTTGCAGTGGAGAAGTTTTTAATCTTGATGAGGTTCCAATAGCTCATTTTTGTTCTTGATTCCCTTGCCTTTGGGTATGTGTCGAGTAGGAAATTGCTGTGGTTGATGTCAAGTAGGCTGTTTCCTGTTTTCTTTTCTAGGGTTTTGATGTTTTCCTGTCTCACATTAGGTCCTTCATCCATTTTGAGTTTATTTTTGTGTATGGTGTAAGAAAGTGGACTAATTTCATTCTTCTGCATGTTGCTGTCCAGTTCTCCCAGCACCATCTGTTAAAGAGGCTGTCTTTTTTTCCATTGGATACTATTTCCTTCTTTGTCAAAGATTAATTGGCCATACATTTGTGGGTCTAATTCTGGGTTGTCTTCTCTATTCCATTGGTCTCTGTGTATGTTTTTGTGCCAATAACATACTGTCTTGATGATGACAGCTTTGTCATAGAGGCTAAAGTCTGAGATTGTGCTGCTTCCCATTTTCGGTTTTCTTATTTAATATTACTTTGAATATTAGGGGTTTTTTGTGGTTCCATATGAATTTTAGGATAGTTTGTTCTAGCTTTGAGAAGAACAATGGTATAATTTTGATTGGGATTGCTTTGAATGTGTAGATTGCTTTGGGTAATAATGATATTTTAACAATGTTGATTCTTCTGATCCATGATCATGGAATATTTTTTCATTTCTCTGTGTCTTCTTCAGTTTCCTTCATAAGTTTTCTATGGTTTTCATCATACAGATCTTTTACATCTTTGGTTAGGTTTATTCCTATGTATTTTATTGTTCTTTGTGCAATTGTGAATGGGATCAGTTTCTTGATTTCTCTTTCTGTTGCTTCATTTTTGGTGTATAAAAATGCAACTGATTTCTGTATGTTGATTTTGTACCCTGCGACTTTGCTGAATTCATGTATTAGTTCTAGTAGGCTTCTGGTGGAATGTGTTGGGTTTTCCATGTAGAGTATCATGTCTTCTGCAAAGAGTGAAAGTTTGACTTCCTCGTTGCCAATTTTGATGCCTTTTATTTCCCTTTTTTTTTTTTTTTTTGGTCTGGTTGCTGATGCTAAGACTTCCAGCACTATGTTAACAACAGTGGTGAGAGTGGGACATCCCTGTCGTGTTCCTGATCTCAAAGGGAAAGCTCTCAGTTTTTCCCCATTGAGGATGATATTAGTTGTGGGCTTTTCACAAATGGCTTTTATGATGTTTAAGTAATTTTCTTCTACCCAGACTTTCTTGAGGGTTTTTATTAGAAAGGATGCTGGATTTTGTTAAATGTTTTTTCTGCATTTATCGACAGGATCATACGGTTTTTATCTTTCCTTTTGTTAACATGATGTATCACATTGACAGATTTGTGAATATTGAACCAGCCCTGTAACCCAGGAATGAACCCCACTTCATCATGGTGGATAATTCTTTTTATATGCTGTTGAATTCAATTTGCTAGTATCTTGTTAAGTATCTTTGCATCCATATTCATCATGGATATTGGCCTGTAGTTCTCTTTTTTTGTTGGGTCTCTGTCTGGTTTGAGAATCAAAGGGATGCTGGCTTTGTAGAATGAGTCCAGAAATTTTCCTCCTATTTCTATTTTTTGGAGTCGCTTGAGAAGAATGGGTATTAACTCTGATTTAAATGTCTCATAGAATTCCCCAGGAAAGCCATCTGGCCCCAGGCTCTTATTCTTTGGGAGATCTTTTTTTTTAAACATTCATTTATTTTTGAGAGACAGAGAGAGGCAGTGTGATCAGGGAGAAGCAGAGAGAGAGAGAGAGAGAGAGAGAGAGAGAGAGAGAGAGAGAGAGAAAGAGAGAATCTGAAGCAGGCTCCAGGCTCTGAGCTAGCTGTCAGCACAGATCCCGAAGTGGGGCTTGAACCAAAGAACTGGAAGATCATGATCTGAGCCAAAGTCAGACGCTCAACTGACAGAGCCACCCAGGCGCCCCTCCTTGGGAGATTTTTGATAACTGATTCGATTTCTTCACTGGTTATGGGTCTGTTCAGATTTTCTATCTCATCCCATTTGAATTTTGGTAGTTCATGTATGTTTAGGAATTTGTCCATTTCTTCTAGATTGTTCCAGTTTGTTGGCATATAATTTTTCACAGTGATCTGATGATTGCTTGTATTTCTGAGGGATTGATTGTAATAGATCCATTTTTCTTCGTTATTTTATCTATTTGGGTGCTCTCTCTTTTAGTTCTGGGAAGCCTGGCTGAGGTTTATCAATTTTGTTTATTTTTTTAAAAAAACCAACTCTTGGTTTCATTGATTGTTCAACTGTTTTGTTTTTTGGTTTTTTTGGATTCCATATTGTTTATTTCTGCCCTGATCTTTATTATTTTTCTTCTGCCGCTGGGTTTGGGGTGCTCTTGCTGCTCCCCTTCTAGGTCCTTTAGGTGCTCTGTTATATTTTGAATTTGCATTTTTTCTAGTTTCTTGAAATTGTCCCAGGTTGCATTATACTTTCCTGTCAGGACTGCCTTTGCTGCATCCCAGAGATTCTGAATTGTTGTATTTTCATTTTCATTTGTTTCCACATATTTTTAAATTTCTTCTCTCATTGCCTGATTGGCCCAATCATTCTTTAGTAAGGTGTTCTTTAACCTCCATGGTTTTGGAGGTTTTCCAGACTTTTTCCTATGATTGATTTCAAGTTTCATAGCATTGTGATCTGAAAGTGTGCATGGTATGGTCTCAATTCATTTATATTTATGCTCCGGCTTGTGATTTATTTTGGAGAACCTGCCATGCACACTCGAGAAGAAAGTGAATTCCCTAGCCTCAAAATGTAGAGTTTTAAATATATTTGTCAATTCCATTTGTTCCAATGTGTCATTCATGTCCATCGTTTCTTTAGTGATTTTCTGTCTAGTTGATCTATCCATTGCTGTAAGTGGAATATTAAAATCCCCTGCAATTAGCACATTCTTATCAATAAGATTGTTTCTGTTTGTGACTAATTGTTTTATGTATTTAGGTGCTGCTGAATTTGGCGCATAGATGTTTATAATTGTTAGCCTTTCCTGATGAAGAGACCCTGTAATTATTATATAATGTCCTTCTTCATCTCTTGTTACTGCCTTTACTTTAAAGTCCAGTTTGTCCGATATAAGTATGGCTACTCCAGCTTTCTTTTGATGTCCAGTCACATGATAGATATTTC
>NC_043714.1:73350947-73385011 GCF_006229205.1 Suricata suricatta | reverse complement strand
CCTTTAAATCTGAAGGTGTCTTCAGTCTAAAATGTGTCTCTTGTAGACAGCAAATAATGCATTTTTTTTTTTTTTATCCATTCTGCTACCCTGTTTCATTTGATTGAAGCATTTAGTCCATTTACATTCAATGTTATTATTGAAAAATATGGGTTTAGATTCATTGTGTTCTCTGTAGGGTTCATGCTTGTAGTGGTGTCTCTGGTACCTTGTATTCTTTGCAACATTCCCTCATAGAGTCCTTCTTAGAATTTCTTATAGGGCAGGTTAATGGTGATGAATTCTGTCAATTTTTGTTTATTTGGGAAAACCTTTATCTCTCCTTCTATTTTCAATGATAGGCTTGCTGGATACAGGATTCTTGGCTGCACATTTTTCCTGTTCATCACATTGAAAAATTCCTGTCATTCCTTTCTGACTTGCCAAGTTTCAGTAGATAGGTCTGTAACCACTCTGATAGGTTTCCCTTTGTGTGTTAAGGCCCTTTTATCCCTAGCTGCTTTCAGCATTCTCTCTTTATTCTTATATTTTGCCAATTTCACGATGATATGTCATGCTGAAGGCTGATTCAAGTTATGTCTGAGGGGAGTTCTCTGTGCCTCTTGGCTTTCAATGTCTATTTTCTTCCCCAGACTGGGGAAGTTCTCAGCTATAATTTGATCAAGCACCCCTTCAGGACATTTTTCTCTTTCTTCTTCTTCAGGAATTCCTATGATACGGATATTGTTCCGTTTGATTGTATCACTCGGGTTTTGGGTACTTTTAGTGGTGCCTATTGGTTTCTCTTGTTGTGCTTTTGTTTATTTTATTTTCCTACTCAGTGATATTTGGGACTCTCCACCTTGTGCTCCTGTATCATTTTCTCTGTCTTTTTCTTGGTTTCCTCTTTTTCTATAATTGTGTCTTCTAATTCACCTATTCTCCTTTCTGCCTCTTCAATCCATGCAGTGGCAGCCTCCATTTTATTATGCACCTCATTTATAGCATTTTTAACTTGTCACAGCCATGTTTAAGATCCCTAGTCTTTGTATCAATATCTTCTCTGATGGCTTCTATGTTCTTTTCAAGCCCAGTGATTAATTTTATGACAATTACTCTAAGTTTTTGCTCCATTATGTTGCTTATATCTGTTTTGAGCATTTCTGTGGCTGTGACTTCTTCCTGGAATTTCTTTAGAGGAGAGTTCTTCCATTTCATTATTTTGGCTAGCTTTCTGTCTCTTGTCAGTTTTCAAAGCTTGTTATGCACTCTGCACCTGTGAGTATTGCTATATTAAACGAGGCTCATTGACTGTTCATGGCCTGTCCATTCAAGTAGTGTTCTTTTAATGGTGCCTATTGGTTTCTCTTGTTGTGCTTTTGGTTATTTTATTTTCCTATTCAGTGATATTTGGAACTCTCCACCTTGTGTACTTTGGTTTGTCTTTTGAAGTAGCTCTGAAAAGGAAAACAGGCAGACAAACACACAGGGAACAAAAGCACTCAAACCCACAGACAAATCAAACTAAAAAGCCAACCAATAGGGGAAAGAAAAAGAAAAGAAAAGAAAAAAAGGGGGGGATACCAAAACAATAAAAGATAAAGGACAGTCCAAAAGCATAAAACCAGAAATCCCAGCTACAAATAAAGAGTAGGGTGGAGGCAGTGCTGTTGGAAGAGCATCTACAAAGACAGGAGTGACAAGGGTGTGGAGGAAAGTAAAATTGAACGTTGACCAGGCAGAGAGACTAAAAGGCTTAATTCAGAGAGAGAAAGAGGAGAATATGGTAGGAGCTAAGGAGAAAAAAAACAAAGATAATGTTACCCCAAAAAACTATATATTCTGATTATTCCAGAGAGAGAGACAGGAAGTTAGCATCAAGAGAATGGATTAAGTAGGACTGTTTAGGCAAACCAATGTCCCGTGCACCCAGTCCAGCAGAGGGGAGAGATAAGAATGCGATAAGGGGAAATATATCTGAAGAGCAAGAATTGATCTAATCATGGCAATGCATCAATGTTGGTCTTGCTGGGGGGAAAAAGGCAGCTCTCCAGCTTGGATGGGCATGGTTTGGTGTAGGCAGGTCTCGCCTCCACTGAGGGACCCGGGGAATTCTCCCTGAGGCCCTGCCTTGATGGTTGTGGGGAGAAGAGTGGCAGCGCCCCAGTCCCTTCTCAAACCAAGCATTGCAGCCCATTCTTCTGGGACTAATCTCCCTGTGCCGTGGGCAGGCCAAGTTGTATTTTCCAAGCCCGGCCTCGTTTCCAGATCCTAGTCCATGTGCTTTAATGATACCGCCCAAGATGTAGTTCTGCAGGCAGGTGGCTTCCTAGCTGGGGATTGAGTAGGGGGAGTAAGGGGGCAGCTTCTCCTGGCGCTGCCTGGGATCGGGGTGCCGAGCCCAAGGAAAGCACCCCAGGTAGAGAGAAAGGATCTCTCTCCCCATGCCCCATGGTTATGGATGGGATGATAGGATCCCTCTCCATACTGGCTGAGGTTTTTCTCTTCTCTAGAGACAGTTCTATGAGTGTTTTCTCTTCCCCTTATGTCCCGGCAGCTCTGTGCAGAGGGGGCTCCCTCCCCTCCAAGCCTCTGGGTCCTGGCCCATTTTTTTCTTCCCCAGTTTTCATTCATGCAGCTATGAGGCTGTCTTCTTAGTGACCTGTCTCTTTTCCTCCCAGACTCTTGAAGATCAGAATATTGTGGCTTAAGTTCTTCTTAGATTGATAGATGCAGGCGGGTGAAACATACAGAGCTCCCTACTTCTCCGCCATCTTGCCTCTCTGTATAGATTTATAAAATCTTAAATCTCTCATTCTCTGAATGTTCCTATTTATCTGACTATATGTAACATAGCTGTTGACCTTCTAATCAAAACTACTTAGATTTTTCTGCAGGTAAACATCAGAGATTGTTTTGAAAATCCAAATAAAGTGAGAATTGCTATCATGTAGAACATTTTGAGCCATGATTATAGAAAAAAATGATGAAAATTGTTGCAAGTAAAACAAATGCCTTTTCCTTACTAGAATAAAAGGTTATTTCATCAGAAAATTTCACATTTGGATTTTATACTGTTTAAATAAATCCCATATAATTTTAAATGACAATAGGAAAGAGTATATTCCAACAACCTATATTTTTCCTCTATTGTGGAGTATATAAAGGAGTATTTTGTAGCTGGTTACTCATCATCACTAGCCATCACAATTCACTTTCTTAGAGTTTTGGGCCCAGTTCACAAATTTATTTCTGTTCTTGAAAGGTTTTTACACCCTAGGGAGTGAATGCCATTGTCGGGTCTGTACTTCCATAATCTAAATTCTGTGCTTTGAAAATAGGAGCAGGGGCAGATATCTGACTCAAGATTGACTCAAGAATCTCTCCCCCTTGAATCTGTAGTTTTCTCTCTAGACTCTAGGACCCTGACCTGTTGACACTTTCCACCCGCTCGTTAATGAAGAATACAGTAAAACCTTGGATTGCGAGTAATTTGTTCCATGATAGTTCCTCAAGATGAGCACACATTTCTGATAAATTTTATCTTGGTAAACAAGCAATGCCTTAAAATACGAGTAGTATGTGATGCCGAACATCACATGATCACGACTGAGCCACGGTTCTTCTCTCTCTCTCTCTCTCTCTCTCTCTCTCTCTCTCTCTGGGATTGTGGGTGATTGTCTCCCATGCTCAGATGCTTGGTCTCAGGCCACGGTGTTTGATAGAAATCAGTGATTTTTCAGAATGTTGGAAGGTGTTCACAAGTGGCACTCGTGTATTTTTTTTGGCCACTTCAAAGCCACTATGGACAGTCCTTTGCTTTTCCAGACAAGAGTGAGCTTAGGACGCCTTTGCTTCCCCTAGGTCAGGCTGCCTGCAGATAGAGACCCTTTCTTCTGCTGCCTTATTGCCAGTTACATGAAATACAGTGTATGACCAGAGCTTATTAACATGGTCTGTAGTCAATATCTGTGTGAGAATATGCAATGGCCCCTGTGCAGAAAAAGATGGAAAATAAAGGCAGTTAGAAGAAAGAGATGACTATGGTGGATGTTACAAAGGGAATCATTGAGAAGTATGAACTATGTGAGAGGCCGAAATTGCAAGATTTTATAAGAAGCCTGACACCTGCATCTCATCTGCAGAGGAGGAGAAAAAGCGGAGGAATCCTTCCCTTCAAAGTGAAATTATGGAACTGTGTCAAATGTGGGAAACAGTGCAAAAAATTATAGGGAAGCACCACCCAAATCAGGCTGTAGCAGTAGGAGCAATGAATCTGTTTAAGGACAATGAGATGTCACATTTCTGCGACATCTTCACAAGAGGACAAAAGCAAGTGTCTTGGATAGGTTCCTTGTTAAAGTGACATGAAAAAAACCAAATTCCATTGAGCCCATAGACAGCAGTGATTCCGTTAGTGATAGTGAGAATTGTCCTCCATAATCACCTTCAACCACAAACGTTTTCAGAGGGAAATGCAGTTAATTGTTTATTTTTCTTTATATTTATATGTTCTTTATTATTTCA
This sequence comes from Suricata suricatta, assembly GCF_006229205.1. Taxonomy (NCBI): domain Eukaryota; kingdom Metazoa; phylum Chordata; class Mammalia; order Carnivora; family Herpestidae; genus Suricata; species Suricata suricatta. The sequence goes on along the minus strand of NC_043714.1, from coordinate 73,380,505 downwards.
TATTTGTTACAGTATTGTAATGACTTTTATTTATTTTTTTCAGAATTTCCTTTATTTTTTAAATTTTTATATAATAGTTTATTATGAAATTGGCTTCCATATAACACCCAGTGCTTCTCCCCACAAGTGCCCCCCTCAATGACCATCACCCCCTTCCTTCCCTCCCCTTCCCCCTTCAGCCCTTGGTTCATTTTCAGTATTCAGTAGTCTCTCATGATTTGTGTCCCTCTCTCTCCCCAACTCTCTTTCCCCCTTCCCCTCCCCATGGTCCTCTGTTAAGTTTCTCCTGTTAGACCTATGAGTGCAAACATATGGTATCTGTCCTTCTCTGCCTGACTTATTTCACTTAGCATGACTCCCTCGAGGTCCATCCATGTTGCTACAAATGGCCAGATTTTATTCTTTCTCATTGCCATGTAGTACTCCATTGTGTATATAAACCACATCTTCTTGATCCATTCATCAGGTGATGGGTAATCACTTTTAGATGAATATTTTTGAGTTGTGGAATGAATCATCTGACTTTCCATTATTTCTTATGGGGAAATTTGCTTTGATATACAATGTTTTTGATTACAAGTCTGTTTCCAGAAGGAATTATGCTTGCAAACCAAGGTTTTACTGTATTTAAAGACTAAAAGCCTCTGTTGTTGACCAAATTGCAAATATACATGCTCTCATATGCTGCTGGTGCACTGTCCACTGGATCAAAATTTCTGGAGAAAAGCTTTGCAATACAGCAAGTGTTAGAATAAAGGGATTTCTCATAATTTCTCTTCTATGATTTAGTACAGAAGAAACACTCAAAGATGTTCACAAAGTTTGTAAGCAATAATATTCAGAGTAGCATTATTTATAAGTGTAACAATTTAGAAATAACAAAAATGCCTAATAAAAAGTTACTAGAATTTTATATGATGATACTTTCATAAGATAATATAAGCGATTATAATTGTGATTTTGCAATAAGTATTCTTTATGATATTTGAAAAGTTTCACAACATAAGTCAAAAAACAGGATATATAACCCTGATTGAAGAAAACAATGCATATTAATGGCTAGAAAAAGTTCACAGTGATTATCTAGTGAAATCTATGTTAATTTTCTTCTTCTTTTTTTTTTTTTATTCTTCCATACTTTGCAATTCACTGCAATTAAGATGTACCAGCAGAAACCAGACAGGATTCTCTTCCTCAGATTCCATTTCCAATCAATTTAACTCCAACATTGCATTAAAAATCTGTTGTTAGTATTTATTTATTTTTGAGAGAAAGAGACAGAGTGCAAGCAGAGGAGGGGCAGACAGAGAGGGAGAGATAGGATCGGAAGCAGGCTCCGAGCTCTGAGCTGTCAGCACAGAGCCCGATGCAGGACTCAAACCCACAAACCGTGAGATCATGACCTGAGTTGAAGTCAGATGCGCAACTGACTGAGCCACTTAGGCACCCCTCTGACATTGCTTTTTAATTCATTGATTCCTGGGGCACCTGGGTGGCTCAGTCAGTTAAGCATGTGACTTCGGCTCAGGTCATGATCTCACAGTCTGTGAGTTCAAGCCCCGTCTAGGGCTCTGTGCTGACAGCTCAGAGCCTGGAGCCTGCCTCAGATTCTGTGTGTATGTCACTCTCTGCCCCTCCTCTGATCACTCTGTCTCTCAAAAATAAATAAATGTTTAAAAAAAGTTTAAGTCGTTGATTCCTCCCTTAATTCATTGCTAACATTAAACACACGTTTCGGTCACCTTCTGCATTGCCCGAGCCCCTGGAGCGGTGTTTCACCAACCACTCGTGAGCCTTTTCAATTCGTTATATAAATTTGGACAAATAATAATAGTGAAACATAAATTGCATCATGCAAATCTTCATTTTGAAAACCTCTAAGTTTCTTCTCAAACGTGGAATAATGAAAATGTTAGTCCTGCTTCTCAGGCACACGTGATCTCACTTCTGCTTCCTTACTGTTCATCCCTATCCACTCCCATGGACCTCTTTAGGCATCTATTCTTCAGCAAAGATGGCCGTGACCCTGAGAGCCCAGGGCATCTGCCTTCTCATGTCCTTCTGATGTTGGGACATTGGCTTCAAATCACATCTTCAAAGAAGTCCTCCTGTGCCTTCTGGATCATTCTGGTTTCCCCGCTTACTCTGCTTGTACGATACTGCATAATTTCTCCTCATAACATTTTTCACAATCCTACAAAATAACATTGTGTAACAGTTTTCATAAATCTGTTTTCCCTTGTTGATTTCCTAAATTTCTTGTTTCCTCCTGCAAGGCAATCCCACCCTTCCTATCTCCTTTGGATTGGTAACTCACTCCATACCTGGCCTGGCTTTTTGAGATCCACATTGGCTCTTCAAGTACATCCCACAGATAAATGATATAAAAGCCCACCTTTTTCCCTGCCCTGCATCATACACCCAGATTGGGTCAGAAAACCTGGGTCCTGTTTCCTGCAATGGTGATCTTCCCTAAGTTTATTTCTTCAGTCATATAAGTGAGATGGATGACCCTCTTATGGACAATGTGGTTCTGACTTGATAATATCTAAGAATGCTATTTCCAGTCAGTGCTCTTTGGATTTTATGAAATTGCATATCGTCCTCGGGCTTACTTGTATATAACCAGGTCTTTCTTGCAGTGTTGTAACTCTTTACAGGTAGATACTAAGTCTCTCTCTCTACAGAGACGTTGTAACACTTAGTAGGCACATATGCATGGCAATTACTCAATCCATGCTTATCAGAAGAAATTGGGGGTCCCCACTGCAGAAGTTATCCTGGTCATGTCTTGGGGTACGTCAATATCAGACATATATCACTGAAGTAGATTGCCACTGCTTAGCTATTGCACTTGGCATTCTGTATGCTAGGACAGGCAGAGAGCATTGTCATCAGCTCCTTTGACAATCTGACATTCAGCTTACAAATTCAGTTTCTCTGTAATATCTCTGCAAAAGCCTGGAAAATGATATTTCCTTTCTGCACTGGGAGAAATATTGATGGGAGTTAAATGGCCAGCCTTGCAAAACATGTATTTAAGGGTTAGAAGAATGAGGACAATAAAAGCCAAACTAAATTTTAGTCTACCTAATTTAAGTATCTCTAATTCAACAGCATGACTATTTCATCTTAATGGCGCTATCTAGTATAGTATTGTCATCCTCTTGCCAAAAATGGATTAGATGAGCTCTTTGTAAAAATTATGATGACTGGGAAAATATGGGCAAGTTTAATTTCATCAGTTCAGAAAATATGATCTCCTTTCCTAATGGAGTGGAACATAAAAAGAGGAAATGGAGGGCTAAGTTAGTTGCAGTAATTAGGGAGCTGGCCAAGAAACTGGAGTTATGGTCACTTAAGATACATTTCCATGAAGTCTGGGCAAAGGAAACCTCCATTTACTGAGCTGATAGAAGAGATGTATTTTATTAAGGGGTGAGTACAAAATAGACAAAAAGCATTTTGACAGAAGTTTTGACATTTTGCTATTAATTATGGACTCAGTGTTGTCATGGGACAGTCAACATCTGAGTACTAACCTGAACCAGAATTTTCTGTTCCCATTTCCAATGAGTGAATAGACCAAAATTCCTTTGGAATGTGAAAGTGAGTAACAACCTTAGTTTACTAAATTGATAAACTATCTAATTGAGATCCATTACATATCCTAAAGAATCTGAAAGACTACTTGAAATAGTAGAAAACCAGATTGGATAATACTCAACTTTTCTATTAAATATTAATTTCCACCATAACAACTATCTAGAAAGGTAATTGTTATTTACACAAATAAATATTAAAAAGGTAGAATGATAAACACAAAGTCATGGTAAGATTTTGAAGAACCATTTCATTTTCTTTATGAGGTCTGATCAAATTTAATAAGGTTAGGAGTGCCAGGTGACTCAGTCAGTTAGGCATCTGACTCTTGACTTTGGCTCAGGTTGTGATCTCACGATTCCTGGGAATGAGTTCCGTGTTGGACTCTACACTAGTAAGCTTGCTAGGGATTCTCCCTCCTCCTTTCTCTCTTCCCCTCCCCTACACACTGTCTCTCAAAATAAATAAATAAACATTAAAAAATAATAAGTTTCATAAAATAGGGGAAATTTGTCCTGAATTTGGAAACATTGCTGGCAATTTCAGGAACTCCAGGTTTTCAAAGAATTGGAAAATTGGACATGTTTAAGAGCCATCACCTTAAGTCCTGGAGTAGAAAGATGTTGTCATAAAGCCCAAGTCCTAAAGTCCAGTCTTACTCTTCTCAGAGACAAAATCATTTTCTTTTATTTTTAAGTAATAATAACATTATCATTGAATATCATTTAAAATGGTCTATTATCACATTGGTTTGAAATAACGTCATTAATTCTGTGCATTTGTTTATAGAGCATACTAAATAAAGCATTAATACCTATACCCCCCTATGGGTCTTGTGTACAAGTGTTATTCAAAAAATGATTCCTGCTTTCTTGTATGGTGTAGCACATAGAACAGTATGCCTATGGTCCGGAGGGTCTTGACATCATAATCCTTATTTGGTTAATGAAGACTCAAATATTAAAGAATGTGATGCATGTATAATAAACAGAGGAGAGAAAATAGAAATGCCATGTGAGAGAAATGGTATTTATTTTGTAATGAGTCAGTAACATTTCTTGGGTATTGATATTGCTTACTGTAGTATCATTCATGTATAGTCTGTGTAAGTTACCAAAATGTGTGTGTCCTTTATCAGGTTGAGTTTCTCAGAAACTCTTCAAAGCAGGTTTGGATAACATTACTATCTCAGTGATAGAGATGAAGTGTCTCATTCTCAGAATATTAAATGTCTTCCCTGAGGCTACCCAGCTAATACATGAACTATTCTTCTTTTTTTTTTTTTAATTTCTAGCTATTAAGACTCATTAGTTTATGTCATCAATGCACAAAGGATAAACATATAAAATTTTTGAATGAAACTTTAGGACAATATCTTTGACTAGTTGGAGTAGGCAAAATTTTTTAGATGGGGTGCAGAATGCAGTCAACATAATATAACGAAGGATAAATTAGACTACATCGAAATTCACATCCTTAGTCCTGTCAGGAGACATCATTGGGAAGATGAATTGGCAAGTCACAGGCTGAGGGATTATTTACAAAACCTAAACTAAAAAAAGGATTTAGCCCCATAGTATATACAGAACTCTCACAATTTTATAATAGAAAGAAAAACAACCCACTAAAAATGAAACATATTTGCAGAGACAGTTTATGTGTAAGCAAAGCAAATGGCTATGAGCGCCCAGGAAGGTGTGCAACATCATTAGTCATCCAGGAAATGCAAATTAAAGTTGCAATGAAATATCACTACACACTCATTAGAATGAATAAACTTAAAATTCCCCACAATCTGAAGTTTTGGTGAAAATGTGGAGCAACTGGACCTCTCATACATTCCTGGAGGGACTGCAAAATGATACGACTTTGGATAATAGTGGTCTGTTTTAAAAAGTTAAACGTACGCCAACCATACTATCCTGCAATTCCATGACTCAGCATTTTACACAAGATAAACAAAAATCTATGTCTACACAAAGGTTTGTGTGTGGATGTTGATAGCAGTCTAACTCATACTACCAAAAGTCTGGGAGGAACATAAATGTCCATCACAAGATTGCATAAATAAAGTGGGGTATATATGTATATCAAATCACCACAATGTACACTTGTATGCTTTAAATATATTGCAATTTTATATGCCAATTATACCTCAATAAAGATTAAAAAAATAAAGTGAGGTATGTCCATATAATAGAATACTATGTGTCAATAAAAGGAATGGCAACATGAATGAATCTCAAAAATACTTAGAATAAATGGGCACTGGAATCAAAAGATTGTATGACTCCATCTGTAAGAAAATCTAGAAGACTCCAATCCTTTCTCTCCTGAGAGACAGCAGCCCAGCCTGGAGCCCGGGTTGGGGTGAGGATTCACTGGGGCTGGGCAGAGGCAACACCGTTGAGTGATGGAAAAGTTCTGCGTCTTGATCACAGTGACAGTTTCACAGGTGTATACATTTGTCAAGACTCAGCAAAGTGTGCATTTAAACTGTGTGCTTTTTGTTATATATAAATTATACATCAACAAAGTTTATTAATAAAAATGTGCTGCACGGCACTATGATACGCACTTTACCACAGAACAAAACTGTGCACTGTATTTTAGACTTTGCATTATTTCTCTGTTGCTGTAAGACACACAGCCCTGAAATTTAATACCTTGAAACAGCACACATTGAGGGGCGCCTGGGTGACTCAGCCGGTGAAGCGTCCAACTTCAGCTCAGGTCATGATCTCGTGGTTAGTGAATTCGAGCCCTGTGTTGGGCTCTGTGCTGACAGTTTAAAGCCTGGAGCCTGCTTCGGGTTCTGTGTCTCCCTCTTTCTCTGTCCCTCCCCTGATCACATTGTGTCTCTCAAAAATAAATAAACATTAAAAAATTAAAAAAAAGAAACAATACACATTTATTATCTCACACAGCGTCTCCAGGTCAAAAATCAGGGAGTAGCTTAGCCATATATGGTTTGGTATCAAGGTCTCAAGAGGTTGCTGTCCATAGGTGGCTGGAATTATAGTCAGCAGAAGGCTTGGAGCAGAGGAATCCACTTGTTAGGTGGTGCACTAACTTACCTGGAAATACTGACATTGGCCCTGGTTATTAGTGAGGACTTAGGCTCTTACCATATGGACGACTCCATAGGAATGCTTGAGTATAGTCATGATGTGGCAAATGTTTTGTTTTGTTTTGTTTTCTGAGCAAGCAATGCAAAAGACAGGAAGGTGGAAACCACAATGTCCTTTTGGTCCTAGCCTCAGAAGCCACCCATGTCATTTCCACAGAACAATCTTGCTTATACAAGTCAGCACAGTGAAGAGAACAACTCCCCAAAGGCACGTATACCAGGACACCAGAATCATGGGGGCAGCTGGAGACTGACTACCAGATATCCGTGCAGCACTGTCGACAGTTCTTACACAGAATGAATTAATTACATATAATTTATTATCACTTGTTGAACATTTGATAGCTTCAAGTCCCTGAACACCATTCCATGGAAAATTTCAATGGAGTTCTCATCAAATGGGTCATTTGTTTTCAACATGTATAATTTTACCGTAATTGATAGATACTAAGTCCAAAGAAGTTGGATTTGTTATATAGTTGATGTTGGGTTATAGGCAAAAAGGGAGTGACAACCAAAGATGAAGTCACTGGTGATCAGCAGTCAGTCTGGGATTAGAGTTTCAGTTCTCCTTCCAGAAGGATGTCAAATCAGATCGTAAGGTTTATTGTTGGTATTATCTGGAATAAATATTCTCATCACTGCACTCAACTGTTCTGTATTATTTTCTGGCATGATTTAGGTACATTGCAGGTATTCTTCAGTGCCCATTTTAAATTTTCCTTAAAAGCAACAACTTCTGTACAACACTCTACTGTGTAGGTTACTTTTCATATACATCCCCTTCCGTTCCTACTATAATTTAGACGTTCATTTCCCACATTATTAAAATGGAATTAAGAGTCTCTGAAGGACTTTATTTAATATTTTTAATGTTTATTTATTTTTGAGGGACAGAAAGGGAGGGCAGAGAGAGAGGGAGACACAGAGCCCAAAGCAGGCTCCTGGCTTTGAGCTGTCAGCACAGAGTCCAACGCAGGGCTTGAACCCATGAATCGCAAGATCATGACCTGAGCCCAAGTTGCTCAACTGACTGAGCCACCCAGGTGCCCCTGAAGGGCTTTATTTAAACTAGTAGAGATGATACATCCCCTTGGAGACAGAATTAGGACTCATCACTAGGACTTTTGTGCTGAATTCTAGAACTTGATTATAAAGCAAATGTCATACTTTTCATGTTCAGATTCTCACTTTTAATACTTGGTACCTTGGTTGTTTACCAGTAGCACATAGTAGAGACTAGAGATTTATTTTTAATCAGCTGTATTCATGTGAACAAAAAAATTAAATTAGCTGAATTTGACATGGTTCTATACATCAGTGGTAGTTTCACTTAGTTCTTTAAATATTAATCTAGCACTTTGTGCAGCTATTTTATTCTTTGGGAATATAGCATTGAGCATATTGTGGCACAAACCCCAAAAATGCAAGATTAGAAAACATGTTTATTGAATCCCATATACTACCACGTAGCTTCAATGATCATGACTATTTTGCTAATCTTATTTTATACCTCTTGCTTCTATTTCAAAAATAATATTTTTTTTTCTTTACAAAGTTACAGAATACTGTTTGTGCCTAGCAACTTCGAAAGTTAACCTAACATTTTTCGGGTACCATTATGAATTAATAAGTTGATGATTACAGTAAAACTTGGACTGCAAGTTACTTGTCCTGAGAGTGCTCTGCAAAACAAGGAAACATTTCTAATAAATTTTAATTTGATTAGTGAGCGATGTCTTGCAATACAAGTAGGACGGGATGCCGAATATCACATGATCATAACTGAAGCAATGGTTCTTGAAATTCATTTTGATGTACAAGTGCTTTGGATTACAAGCATGTTTCCGGAACAAATTATGCTTGGAAATCAAGGTTTTATTGTATTTGGATGTGATTTAACTCATTGCAGTCACTATATATTTTTTGATGATCAGATCATTTCATTTTTTTAAAGTTTTTACTTATGAGAGAGCGAGAGTGAGAGAGAGAGAGAGAGAGAGAGCATGAGCAGGGGAGGGTCAGAGAGAGAATGAGTCATAGGATCTGAAGACAGGCTCCAGGCTCTGAGCTAGCTGTCAGCACAGAGCCTGACACAGGACTCGAACCCATGAACTGTGAGATCATGACCTGAGCCAAAGTCAGACGCTTAACTGACTGAGCCACCCAGGTTCCCCCATTTCATTTTAAGGCATCGAAAGATCCTTCAAGTTAGCTCTCATATCCCTTTGGTCTGACCATGGTGGTTTGCAATAAAAAGGCTTATATTTAATATAACAAACAGTTACATGAATACATAGTTAGAACAGAGTGTGCTCTGTTTGCACTGTGGTGTAGGAAAGAGTCCTAGTAAATACTGGATCCCAGATTCTCTTTCTGAAGATGTTAGCAAATTGACTATGTCTGTATGCTTTCATTGAGTCAGTCAGGCAGCAGAAGTATTAGTTTAGAAAAGGGAAATGCAGTTTGAGGAGGCCTAGGATAATCAATGCAACAAAAGATAAACAAAGTGAAACAAGCAAGAGTTGGCAATTCTCAGGACAACCTGAACTCACTGGCATGTAGTGACGGTGGACCACCGAAGGTGTGTAGGAATATACAACAGTGTTGAAAGTCACAGGCTGTTCAGTGTGAGCCGCACAGAAGGACTTTCTTCCAAAAAGTTCTGCATGAAAAGGGGAAATGGATGAGTGATCTTACAGTGGAGAAAACTGACAAACTGCCTCAGGCAGGTGATCAAGGTTCACATCCAAAGTGAGGAGTCATGTAATTAGTATGTATCCTAGACGTTAAGTGATGAAAATGGCTCTATATAAATGTATAATTAAACGTGTATCATAATTAAATATATACACATATATAATTTAACATATCATTAAACATATACTACTTACCTATGCTCTTGCCCAAGCTGTACACTCTAAGTATATATCTAGAAAACATGAAAACATTGGTTTGTGGTAACTTTATTCATTACGCATCTGACTGGAATCAACCCCCAAACTCATTAACAGGAGAAGATGAACAGATTGTGACATATTTGTACACTAGAATTCTATTCGGCAAGAAGAAGTGACATGAAATGCCAATACTGGCAGTGACAAGGATGAATATTTTTAAAAAAGAAAGCAGAGAAGAAGCCAGACCTGAATGTCCATACTGTACGATTCCACATATGTGAAGTAGAAGAACAGAGAAAGTGACCCTCTACTGCTGGAAGTATAAACTGTGGGTGGCTTATCAGCTTTCAGATGAACTGAAAGGGCCACGAGGGAAATTTCTGGGGTCAGTGAGTGCTCTACACATTGTGCAGGATGTTAGTTCCATCAGCACATGCATTTGTTGAAAGCTCATCAAAAGTTATAAAGACGGGAGCATTTCACTGTAAGGTTTGCCTCATTTAAACGAAGATTACACCTGACATTGTATTGAGGGCTAAGCACCTCTTTATCCTTAAGACATAGTCCTGCCCTCAAAGAGTTCCACTCCACTGAAGGTGAGTCTGTGGGGGGAAACATGAGTGACTCACTGTCCAAGGGATTAACCCTGGATTCACAGAGAAGGAAAATTTATAATGAGCCTTGAAGTGTTAGTGGGATTTTGGAAAAAGAATAAGAAATAAATATATGAAAAAAGGGGCATATTTGGGGCAGAGGTAAAATTCCCAGGGCTGCAGACTGAGCATTCACATTTGTGAGCTGTAAGCAGGACTGCATGGAGAAGCAGAGGCAGCCCTGGAGGGTATCCGGAAATGTCAGGACAGGAAGTGGGGCCATGTTGCCTGCAGCCAGGGGAAGCAGTGAATAAAATCAGTCTGATGGTCAGGGGGGCAGTTGTGAGCCACATTACGGGTTGATCCTAAAGTCAATGCTTTCGGTCATTAGAAGAATAGGCTCCATAGATCCCACCCTGGAAGCAAATCTTGTGGCAGGAAGAGACATTTGATGTCCAAAGCATGGGTTCACCCAGAAGTTTATGACTACTGGGAATGTAATCCTGCGTTGTCCATCAGGAGCTTACCCCAGAGATAACGTGCTCGCACAGTGTCTTAAATTTCTTTAAAACTTCACCTCTTAGACCAGCCAACTTCTTGTAAGTCAGAAATGAAAAATCCTTGATGTGGGGACTGTCACCCATCATTCCTCAAACCATCATGAGGCAGGAACCTTGAATCAATCACAGTGCTTAGTCCCAAATTCACCTTGGGGCTTTTGTAACAACTGTGCTCTAGGCAGCTGCTTCCAAGTGATCCAAGAAACTTTGAAAAAGATTAAAGATGATGGTAAGAAAAAATAAGAGTAAAATGATGACAGTAAAACGAATAGCCAAAAACAATAGATAGTTTACTTGCTATGCGTCTGGCAGTGCTCAGCCAGATCTTCTCCTTTCACCCAGAGGCCCCTCTCAAGTTCATCTTGTCATTTTTCCTATTTTTAAATGGGACAGTTGAGTTGCAGGATGATTGTCATTGCTCAAGATTATACACTCAGTAATTTAGTGGTGTAGAGTTGTGAACTACTCTGACTGTCCATACAAATGCTTTAAAAATAATAAACATTTTAATTTAGTTTTAGATTCACAGAAAAGTCCTAAAGATAGTTCCAAGAGTTCCTCTGATACCCCAGGCTGCTATAGGGAAGATGTAGGTACATATATCTATTTGTAGTACATTTTCATACCTCCCCAGTGTCATGGCCATTCAACATGAGGAACTTCCTTTATCGTTTTATGAAATGTTATTCAGTTGATGGTAAATTCTCCCAGATTTTACTTAAATGTGACTTTATTATTCTCTTACATTTTCAATTGTATTTCTACTGGACATGTGATGAAGTCTAGGTGGAGTGTGTGTATGTGTGTGCGTGCATGTGTGTGTGCACATGCATGTGTATGTGTGATAATTAAGGATGCCATTCTGTTGTGGGGTGTTTTTTGTTATTCTTATAAAATGTCAATTCTTTTTTTGTTTCATAATTTCTGTATGTTATGTATCTTTTCTTTTCTTGACTGTTTTAAAAATTTTATCTTTTCAGTTGTTTTCAGCATTTTTATTATGTATGTGTTTTTAGTGCTTCCCTGTTGCTATGTATTTTAGATTATTCCTAGATCTTTAGAGGCTTTTAAGTTTATTTATTTAGTTAGTTTATTTTATTTATTTAGAGGTTTAAAAAGTTTATTTATTTTGAAAGAGAGGAAGAGATGTGGGAGGGGCAAAGAGAGAGGGAGAGACCGAGAATCCCAGGCAGGCTCTCTGCTGTCAGCATAGAGCCTGATGTGGGGCTTGAACTCATGAATCATGAGTTCACAACTTGAACTGAAACCAAGAGTTGGATGATTAACCAACTGAGCCACTCGGGTGCCCCTGTAGATTGCGTTGTTAAACCAAATGTTGTGTGATTTTGGTAATTAATTTATTAATGTTTCTCTTTTCCTGTTATTTCTCTCTTCTCTTTCTAGAACTCCAATTATATGCATGTTGACTTTCATATTATCCCACAAGTCATCTCTTTTCCTATTTTCTCTAACTGAAAATTTGTGTTGATCTACCCTCAGGTCTACTGACTTTTTCTCCTATACCCTTCAATCTTATGCATACACTCAGCATTTTAAATTTCTTTTTATTTTATTACTATTTTTATTGCATTTTAAGTACACTACTTTCAGTTCTAAGATTTTTTTTAGGATCTTTTCTATAGTATTTTTTGGGAGAGGGTTCACAACTTCCTCATTGTTTTTATTCTTTCATTTAAGTCCTTCAACATATTTATGAAGTCATTGCCTCCTGAGTCTAATATTTGTGTTAGCTTTGTTTTTGTTTATCCTGACTGATTATTTTCCTTGACCAGCGTCTCTGATTCCAAGCATTTCTAGATCTTTTACATGTTTATATTGAACACGGTGAATTATTAATCGTAGGGGCTCTAGATTATGTTGTTTTCCTTTAAAGTGCATTATGCTTTTCTCTGACATGCTAATGAATTACTGGTGTTTATTCTTGAATATTGTTGGGTACTATTCTTTATGTCAATGTGGTCCTTAGTCCTAGGTTGTGACTTTTACTCTAGAAAGTAGTCCTTACCTCCGAGGTATGACTTTCCAAGAATCTCAGCTCTGTCACTGCGATGCTCACTGAGAATTTGCTATACTGTCAGGCCAGAAATATGGTATCTTCTAGTTCTGCAAGACCTTCAGCATCTTGGTTAAGGGCTCTGCCTTGCAGCAACCACTCTCTATTAGACATTGCAAAGGTTACATGATGGAACTCTTGCAACTCAAGCAACTCTTGGCCAAGCACCTGTGGACAAGCCCTGCTCTTACCCAAGCTCTTTTCCCTCTGGTGTCCAGTGAAGCATATGAAAGTTGCTTTGGGTGGCACCTGGGTGGCTCAGTCGGTTAAGCATCTGACTTTGTCTCAGATTGTGATCTCACAGTTTGTGAGTTTGAGCCCCCTGTTGGCCTCTGTGCTGACAGCTCAGAGCCTGGAGCCTGCTTTAGATTCTGTGTCTCCTTCTCTCTCTCTCTGCTTCTCCTCTGCTCATGCTCTGTCTCTCAATAATAAATAAACATAAAAAAAAAAAAGTTGCTTTGGGAGCCTTAAACTCCCACCTGCTTCATCGGCTCAGTGAAATTGTCATTACTGGCTTGGGCTTCACCTAATTACATTACTGTCCAGAAAGTGCCCTCAGGCAAAAAGACAGGGAAACATGAGCCTCATCTAATGTGTTCCCATTTTCTTCAGAATCATGGTAGTGGGCTACTGTCCTATTGTTCTCTGAATGTTGTGTCCATTGTGTTTTTTTTAAATTAATATTTATTTTTTGAGAGAAACAGAGAAAGAGAGAGAAAAAATGAGAAAACATGAGTGAGGGAGGGGCAGGAGGGGGAGTGAGACACAAAATCCAAAGTAGGCTCCAGGCTCTGAGCTGCCCACAGAGAGCCTGATGCAGGGTTCAAACCCATGATCCATGAGATCATGACCTGAGCCAAGTCCAATGCTTAACCAACTGAGCCACCCACGTGCTCCTATTTCAAAGTGTACAAAATGGCAGGAATACAGGGTGAAGTGGAGAAAGTACGTGTTGGGAAATTCATGTGTAATGTTAGAAGACATTGAAGCTCAAGACACCATCAATTTTTTACAAGTTTATTTATATATTTATTTTTGAGAGAGAGAGAGAGAGAGAAAGAACACAAATGGGGGAGGGACAGAAGAAGGGGGAGAAAATCCCAGACTCCATGATGTCAGCACAGAGCCTAATGCAGCACTCAAATTCATGAACCAGGAAATCATGATCTCTCTCTCTCTCTCAAACTAAATAAACTTTAAAGAAAAAGAAAAAGATTCTCTCTCCCTCTGCCCCTCCCCTGCTCATGGAGGATCTCTCTCTCTCTCTTTCAAAATAAGTATTATTTTGTAAGATAAATTTTAAAATGCTGATATTTAAAATAGTAATAAGATACTTAAAATATTTAACACTTAAAATATTTTAAATGACATAAACCCATTATATTTATAATATATTCATATTTATAAACACATTTCTAGTATATTTTTATATATCAGTGTATGCAAATAAATGCATGAAATATTCATATATATTGCACATGTAAGTATGTGTGCATGAATGTTTGCTTAACAATAGCTTAGCTCTAGGAAATGTGGAGCCATGTATATATATAAATTTATATGCATCAAGAATTTCAACATAAGTGACATACTACTTAAGAAGTATTAATCAGAGCATATGGAAAAACAGTACACTCCATTTTGCTATTCACTTGGGAGGAATTACTCAGCTATAATTGAGCATCAGAAGTACCTTAGTGCTTCAGGTTATGTTACCACAGGCAAGTGCTATATTTAGAAAAACAATTTTTATTACTTGTTTTGGGAATAATTTGCTCTGTTCAATACCTTTCTTCCGAGGAGCCTTCATCATTGTCCAGCGCATTCTGATTATGGTGAGACACTGGTTCCTCCCAGAACATAAATGGCTTGGTAAGGTGTTGAGCTGTTTTACCTGCAACACTCCAAAACTGTCCTGTGCTAAAGGGAGCAGATGACAGACCGCAGCCCTGCCGCCTAAAAGACACGATGGAAGATCGAGTGAAATGACTCACATCTCTGTGAGGCGCTTCAGTATCACTCCAAGATTTTCATCCTGTGCTTTTTGCTGCCTGATAAACCTTTCCACCGGGGTGTTCAAACAGCCTCTCCAACAGGTCATGTCTGTGGTTGAATTTACCATCATCGCCTCCCTGATCCTCTATCTTCTCCAACGTATGGCACTATCTGCCCATTTATTGTCAGGCTCTAATGTGCGTAGACTTCTTTTCACAACCAATCAATAAAATTTCTAATTCAGATACTAATTTCCTGTAACCCTTGACTAATCTCTTAAATACTCTGAGCCGCCTTCACCCTCCCAGCAGCGTTCAGTCACTTTAATTGAGTCAGCACCCAATCGGTTCACATGAGTGACACTGCAGTATTTGGGAAGGGACCCAGTTTGGGAGGCACAGGTGTGAGCCTCAGTACAGCCCCTGGTGAGCTTTTTACCTTTAGTGGGTTGTTCCAAAGCCCTCAGTTTCCCTTTTGGTAAAGCGAGTGGATGTAAACCACAAATGTTTCTTAATTTCTGAAAAACATATTCTGGTTTATGGAGCATGAAAATGTGCACTCATAGAACATAAAAAAGTATAGATAAACATAAGGAAAAATGGATTATCATCATACATTTATTCAACAGATGCATTGATTATTTAGTGTGTCAAAAGCTGTTGGCATTTGGGGGAGAGGGAAAAATAAAAGGGGCTGACTCATGGACCTTAAGAGAAGGACTGTCCTGAAATGGCAAACTTATTTTTATAAGCGCTTTTTTCAAAAAATTCTGTATATATGTATATGTGCAGCATATATTGAACGTATGTAGTATATATTTAGCAAATGTTTGAACATACGATTTTCATCTTGTTTTGTTTATCTATACATAGTCAAGATATATATATTCAACATATGCTTTATATACATATACATATATATATGAACAAATTGTATATTTTTAATCCTGCTTTGTTTTTCCCTTAAGATTAATCATTCACTCATGTATTTGGTTATATTGTAATTTTAATGATTGCCCAATTTTCAGAAAATAGATAAGCCTATAAAACAAAACATTTTCTAATCATTAAATATGTATATTATCTATAATTATTTGTCACTGTGCATAATATGAGGATAAATCTGCTTTTCCATAGATGTCTCAATGCATCTCTGAGTAGTTAAGATATAGTCAGAATAAATTAATATTTTGAGATCCCCAAATCTATTCTAGATCAGTGCTGAGAGAAAATTAATGCAAGCCACATACGCAATTTCTTTTCTTTTCCTGTTTTTTATTTATTTTTGAGAGACAGAGAGAGACAGGGCGAGGAGGAGAGGGGCAGAGAGACAGGGAGACACAGAATCAGAAGCAGGCTCCAGGCTCTGAGCTAGCTGTCAGCACAGAGCCCGACGCGGGGCTCGAACCCAAGAACGTGAGATCATGACCTGAGCCGAAACCGGGTGCTTAACCAACTGAGCCACCCAGGCGCCCCCACATACGCAACTTCAAATTTTCTAGTGACCATACTTTAAAAAAGTAAAATGAAGTAGGTGAAATTAATTTTCATCCTTTATTTAACCCAACCTTACTTTTCTCTCTCCCGCCCTGCACCCCTCTTTCCGCATCTTCAGCACTGAATCTGAGTCCCTCAGTATCTTCCCTAGAGACATCACCCTTACTCCTGGCCCCCACCGTTTTCTCTCAGGATTTTTACAGTGATTTGCCGGGAACTTCTCCTGCCTTGAGTCCGACATGACTTATAAAGCCCCCTAGACTAGACCACCAACCATATTTATAACCTCATTTCCTATGTTCTTCCCCATTCCACACAGTGGCTATCTAACTATTGAAGATCATTTCAGTTGATATAATTTGAACCCAAATGTAGTTGCAAAACATAGAGGTTGAGAAACCCTAGTTTATAAATTTTATGTTTAGGTTTGTGATTAATCTGAATGAATGTTTGTGTATGAAGTGGGATAGGGAATATGGATTTTTTTTTTGCCAGCACTGTTACTAGAAAAAATCATTTTTTCTTTCTCCATAAATTCCTTTGGCCGAATTTAAAAAAATTAATTAACCCAACACATGTGGACCTGCTTTTGATTCCCTTCTGTCTCGTGGACTTTTACTTTTTGCCTGTTGTTTGTCAACACTACATCATTTTGATTACTCTACATTTATTTTATGTCTAATTAATCTAGTAAAATCAACTTTATCAAATAGTCTAATTAAATCAACTTTATTTTTTTTTACCAAATTTGTTTTACATTTCCTGATAACTTTTAGTATAAACTTCTTCATTTCTACAAAAACAATTTGTAGAATTGTGATGGGGATTGGATGGAATTTATAGATAGATTTGGAGAAAATTGACATTTTAACAACACAGTGGCTTCTGATCCATAAATATGGTGTATCCCTTTATTTAGATGTTACAAATTTGTCTCCTCAAAGTTTTACAGATTTCAGGCTAGAGATCTCAAAAATCATTTGTTATTTTATTCCTTAAGTGTTTAACTTATTTTTGTTAGCTCCATTATATTAGGTCCATTGTCCTTATTATGTACTTTTGATGCCATTATAAATGGTATTTAAAAATTTTTATTTTCCAGCTGCCCATTGACAGTGTATAATCGGATTTGTATCTCTACTTTTTAAAACTCACTAGTTCCTTATAGCAGTATTCTAGGATAGATCTCTTAAGATTTTCCATATATTTAAATATGCCATCTAAAATTAAAACAAGTTTCATTTCTTTCTTTCCTTTCTGCCTTTTATCTTTTTATCCTGTATTACTGCACTGGCCAAGACATGCAGCTCAAAGCTGAATAAAATTAATGAGACTGAACATCCTTTCTTTTTCCCAATTTTAAGTGGGGGGGGGGGGGGGAGAAATATTCAAGTTTTCACCATTAAGTATGGTTCTAGCGATGTGATTCCAAGGACGCCCTTGACACCATTAATAGATGTCCTTGACCAGGTTGAGAAAGCTGCTTATGTTACTACTTCACTAGAAAATTTATCATGAGTTAGTCACAGATTTTGCCAAGATTGTTTTTTTCTTTCTGGATCTCCTAAGATGATCATATGATTTTTTTTTGGTTTTTATTCCTTAATACGGTGAATTACATTGGATTATTTTTGTCATGAAAGATTATACTTTTATATTTCATTCCACTCAAGTGGCTCATATTTTGTTAAAGATTATTTTAACCATACCCACAAAGGAATTGGTATATAATGCTTTTTTGCAATATTTGTATATTTTTATATTATATATGTGTATGTGATATATAGGATCCCATTATAATTGAACAATCCATATACTTTATATATGTTATATATTTTATGTTATATATAAATATGTATTTACATATTTTATACAGTTTTAAATGATAATATATATAGGATCAATTACAATGGAATAACTTATATGCAGCATCCTACCCATTCTCTCTTTTGGAGACCTAAAATGTTAGAAAACACGTTTTCCTGGCTTCTTTGCTAAACAGATGTGGCTTAGCTTCTTCTGAAAGTACTTCAGTGAGACGTGTGTGGCAGAAGGGAAAGCAAATCCTTCTTCTACAAGAGGACAGTGACAGACAGTGGGCGGTGCTTTCCTAAGCAGTTTCCAAATATGTCCCTGAAAGTCACCCATGTTGGGTCCAGGCACTAAGTTCACTGAATCCTACAATCAATTAATTTCCTGGAATCTTGAGTACAGTGGATGCTTTACTGAACTTTGCTCTCCAACCCTTCTCATTTCTGCATGAAATGTCTTGCTGCTCAAAAAAAAAAATGGAGCTATGTCTGTTTTTTCTCATTGAATCCAGACTACAAAAATTATGGATAATCATTTTTCAACAAGTCATAGCATCTTAAGTTATAGACCTAACACACAAATCAAAACAGATATGTATGAACATCTACTCTTTTTTTAAACAATTATGTGTTGGCTTCTTTTTTTTTTTAATTTTTATTTATTTTTGATGGATAGCATGAACAAGGGAGGGACAGAGAGAGAGGGAGACACAGACTCTTAAGCTGGCTTCAGGCTCTGAGCTGTCAACCCAGAGCCGAATGAGGGCTTCGAACCCACAAACCATGAGATCATGACCTGAGCTGAAGTCAGATGCTTAGCCTAACTGATGGAGTCACCCAGGTACCCTGGAAGACCTACTCTTATGATAACAACGACTGTACAGAAATCAGAAATCTAAACTAGTCATGAGGATGCCAAGTTGAAACTCATTAAAGAAACTTGTATCAGATAGTATATTTGCAACATCAATTATAAAAAAACATTTCTAGATTGAAATTATTATTAATAATAACTATTGGAAGATACATAACTGCAGGGAGCACATGTAGTTAAGAACTAGGCAATCGAAGCTTTGCAGTGTGGATGGAAGGCAGACTTTTCGATGGCATCTCAGATTTGACACTTATTAACAATGTTAAATTTTGATAATGTGGTTGTTCCATAGCTGGGATAATCTGGCCCAATACTTCTCCTGGGAAAAGAGGAAAGTGAGGAGAACCACTTATGTTCCCTCTCTCCACACTCTTCCTTGATTTTCCACAGGGGAGAAAGAGCCACATTTCACTGGTGATATCAGAACGACCGTCATTGTTGAAGTGTGGCCAGGCTGGGTGTCCACTGAGGTGTTGGTCAGTTGTGCTTTTTCTCTTCTATGATTGCCTGATTGGTATATTCTCTCTTTCTCTATCCATGAAAGTCAAGCATCCATTAAGGTAGTTTGTCTTCATAGAACCTGGAGCAGTGATTGGCACATAGTGTTCAATAACTATTTGAGAAATGAAGGAAGGAACTGAGCATTTTTTTAACTTACCGTGTATTGAAATTCAACATCACTTTAGACCTCATAGATCCCTACTTGCTACCCCAGTTCTAGAAACACTTCCATAGGAGACATATTAAAGTCATCCCAAGGTAACAGAAGGAAATTGGAAGAAAGTGAGGCCATTTGACATTGCTCATTTGTTAAGAACATGCTGCGTGGAAAGTGGCCCTGTTATTTGGCACAAAATGTCTCTTGTCCCTGTCTCCAGGCATCCTGGGACTGTGCCTCCCTGAGCCTTTTTAGCCAGGCCATACCACTAACACTTGACAGGAGCAGTTTTAAAGACACAAGGTTGGATGTGCCTGCAGTACTGGGGAAATCTGACACTTCTGTACTAAACTGAGTATTTCACTTTTTTATAATAATAGTTTATTGTCAAATTTGTTTCCATATAACACCCAGTGCTCCTCCCCACAAGTGTCCCCCTTCATGACCATCACTCCCTTCCCCTCCCCCTTCCCTCCCCCTTCACCCCTAGGTTCGTTTTCAGAATTCAATAATCTCTCATGATTTGCATCCCTCTTTCAATGAATCAAGTATTTAATGAGGAAGTCACAGTTTCTGAAAACCTATCACAAGAGATGAAGTTAGGCCAGGCTCTCAGGAGTGATGGAGTGAGAATACAGTTACCACGTGGCTGGTTTTGCTGACCGTGGGTCTGGATTTACCCACCATTGGTTACTCTATAACCCTTGGATCTCTAGTGAGCCCTGCTTTGGGTTTAACTAAGTATAAAATAAGGAGAAATAATCCCAGACATTCAAATTTTATAGAACTCAAATTCCAAAGCCTGAAGGCTTTGAAAAGACATTTAAAACCAGAGTTGAGTTGGAAAAAAAATGAATCTCCTGCCTTTTTTGGCCTCTCGGCAAGGAAGATCATCCCTCAACTAATTAGCAGAAGAAATAAGCTTGCACTTTAACCGACTTACTTTTGGAATTAATCATCCTGAGTCTACCTATTTTAATTAAGTGTATTTAAGACTCATACAAAGGGATTTAATTAGACTTAGATACAGGGCCAAGCTGGGAATCCCAGAAAGGGCACATTTGCCTCAAAAAAGCAGAGCATTATGGAGCAGGATTGGCCACATGTCCTCTGATATGTAAGCTCTATGTTTCCCTTAAATGTGTGGAACTCTTGATTTGTTAAACCTAAAAAAAAAAATGTTCTTTTGGCTGATTTAATCATTTTAATGGTTTGATGATGTAAGGTTATAATGGGAAAGGACCTTAAATTTTATCTAGTCCAGTTCTGTTGTTTTTCCTATAAGAACCCAGAATTTTTTTTAGGTTTTTTTTCAGTTCAGTTATTTTGAAAGAGAGAGAGAGAGAGAGTAAGTGGAGCAGGGACAGAAAAAGAGGAGAGAGAGAATCTCAAGCAGGCTCTGCACTGTCAGGGCAGAGCCCGATGTGGGGCTGGAACTCATGAACTGTGAGATCATAACCTGAGCTGCAATCAAGAGTCAGATGCTTAACTGACTGAGCTATGGAGGCACCTCAAGAACACAGAATTTTTTTAAAGAGTAAATATCTTGTCCAAGTGTGAGATAAATTCTATAGTGACAAAGCTCAGAGACCTCAACTTCCTATGATCCACTCAGAACCAGTGCTGGCTTCCCTACGTCACATTTCAGGGTTTCATGTGGCAAGCATTGAGTAATTATCAACTATTACACATGATCTATGCATTATTATTTGTTAATCACTTACTCTTAATGATGGGGAAGACACTATTGTAAATGAGGCTTTCTAATTTTCAAAACCCACACCCTGCTTCACAATTGTTTGAACAAACTATGTTGAAGTCAACCTTGACTCTTTGATTAGCTCACTTCTTTTTTTGAACAATTCATGATAAGCAGAAGACCATGCCACAGCCTCCCATAATTGTATTATGTAGTTGTGCTTCTCAGGCCAAAGCAGGCAAGGAATAGAGACGATGCAAACTTGGGAGAAACTGAAAGCCAATAATTATTAAATCTGTAGGTTACCCAAGGCTGGGGAATCAAAGTTAAATTTCTCGTAAATCCAGACACTCTTCTGGATGTATATGGAAATGTAGTACATCTGAACACATGGACATAACTCAGGCTGAGCCCCTGTGAATCTCAAATTCTCGATGGCGGGATACTTGGAACACATCGTGAAAGGTGTAAAGATTCTCTGAATGCATTTATGAAGGATGTCAACACAATCGGCTTGTAGAGGGAAGGCAGACACAAGTATGAAGGAGAAGGTTTCCGTGGCCTTTGCTTTTATTATAAGCTAGAGGTTTATTTTATTTTTTAAAGGGATTTATCACAATCATAATGAGTGCTTCCGCAATGCATTCATTTATTTGTCCAGTGTATGTTGAGTACCTATTATGTATCAGATGTTCCTCTGTGTTCTGGGTACATGGATATGATCAAGCATGATCTCTGCATGTGGATTGTAAAGCAGAAACTAAATAATGAGGAATGATAATACATAATATAATCTCAATAAGCAGTCAGTGTCAGGAAGAAATGTAAGACTGGATAAAGACAGAGAGTGAGAGACAAGGAAGCCATTTCACATGGGGAAAACATAAAGTAAAAACAAAACCAAACAAAAACAAAACCTAACGATTCCCCTGGGGAAGGGCTGTTTGAACAGAGACTTTAAAGTAACCAGAGAAATGATTGGGAGATGGGGAAAGGAAGACCCAGACAGAGAGAGGGTCACGTACAGAAGGCTGCGGAAATTGTATCATGTATCTTGAATGTATCATAGATAAGCTGCTATATTACAACTGCCACTTCAGATAGCTGTGAAATTAGGTGATTAACTAGTTGGTACCTAACCTTCTAATTTCTGTATAAGTCTAATTACATGAAATAGAAGTGGGGGGTTTTGATTTTTTACTTTGCTTTTCTGTTTGGAGTATCATTGTAACTACTGTATTGTAAATGACAGAAAATAACTGCATACGTTAAAAAAATAAATTGTGTAAAAAAATAAAGAAAGTCCAATAATGGTGAAAAAAAAAAAGAAGGCTGCGGGACTCAGCGTGGCAGGATTGCATGAATGATCATATTAACATTACGTGCAACTGTCACCTTAAGACTTACATGAGACAGACACTTTTCTAAGCTGCTTTCATATATGAACTCCTTTAATAATCCCAATAACCCAGGGAAATGGATATTTTATTGTTTTTCTCATTTTATAGATGTTTAAACTGAGACATAGAGAGTATGAATAATTTTCTCAAGGTCGGACAGGTAGAAAGTATTTGTTCAGTGAATGGAAATGTAGACTGATGAGGGAAAACCTAAGCTGTTCAGTTCTCTGAACTGCAGGGAATGAAGAGCGAGGGTTGGAAGGGTGAAATTAGAGGCGGACAATCAATTGAAGGAGACTTACAGTAATTCTGGCAGGAAAGGATGTGGGACTGATCTAAGGAAGCAGCTCTAGGAGTTGGCAGCAGACCATGGCTTTGAGCAACACGTAGGAGATAGAACTTGTAAGAGCTGGTGATTTAGAAAGATGCGAGTGATAAGGATTATGATAAAGAGTTTTTAAAAAAGATGTGGCAGATTGAGAAAATGCCATTCTCTTCCCGATTCTTCTCAAACTGCGAGCGCCTTGAGTCTGAAATGCTGGACTTCTCATGAAATGTCAAAGGCCTAGAATTTTAGTGTTAGAAGGGATAATGTGGATATTGCCATTTTCTACCCATATTTAAAGATGTAGGGATAGAGACCCAGGTAGCAGAGTGAGTGACCTAAAGTCACTTAATGAATGAGGGTGTGGACTGGATCCTGAAAACCGAGTCTCCTCTTCGGGCTCCTACATTATGAGGAAACCCAAGTAGTCACGCATTTCAGAATACATCAGAGTTCTTCTGACATCTTTCTGTCCTTTGGTGCCATTCCTTGAAGTTCATTTGAATGTCCTGATTATATAATGCTAAGAACATTGGTTCACTTATTCTGCAAATAGAGATTGTTGTCACCAATATGGCAGGCATCATGTTAGTTCCCGGGACTGTCCTCTTTGGCCCTAATACTACTCAAAACATTTTTCATTGAGTGCCTACTGCTTAGCAGGCATTTGTTTAAAACACTATTCTCCTAGGGTGTGAGTTTTAATCCTTGGATTCAAGTTCAAGTTAATTTTGTGCCAAAGTCCATGTTTTCTGCCAGGCAGAGAATATTGGGCTGAGAACTGTCTTCAGTTTATTTTTTCGGTCATTACTTGCTCCCATGTCTCTTCTGTCTCTTCCACATCTTATGAATTATAGCAGGCATTAAGTTATTCTCTACCACACTTCCTTCTCTTTTCCTTCCAGAAAAGAGGATATTGTTTTGTTCCTATACAGTGCAAATAATGACTTCTTGGAAACAGAGTTCCTAGTAGACACTTGGGGAGTAGCTAGCATCCTGCACTATAGGAACATCATGTCTGTGAGCATCACTAAGGGAGTGACATGGACGGTGCCTTGTCAGCTGCCAGTGCTGCTTATTTACAGGCAAGAGCTGGCCATGTCACCCTCCACACAGCAGGGAGAGCCTTCTCAGTATCTCAAGCTGACTTTTATGGAAATTTCAATCCTGGTGGAATCAGGGCATGCCTTCTTCAAATCATCTCCCAGGCTCAAATTTATGATCATTCTTTGATAAGGTAATTTTCTTACCATCAGTACAAGCTACCCCTAAGTAGGCTTTCCTGGGATGAAGATGGGGGAAAGATTAAATGCCAACATTATTTTCAGTAAAGTATATGCAAAAACCTTTAACTACCTCCATAAATGGGATCTGCGATTATTATGGAATGGGCCTGTAATGGCGACACTAATGCCTATTTTTATAAGATTCTGCATCAGCCTAACTACGTTCACAGTAAACTTGTCAGATGTCAACAATACGGGAGCTCTAATCTAGTTCCCAGGTTTATTAACTGCTGTGCCCTGTGGCATTTTCTCAGAATGACTGTATAACATTGAGCCAGAGGCCGCTTTTACTTCTAACATAAATACAAGAACAACCTTAATAAAACAGATGAATTACACTGCAGTATAAATTAGACTGTTCTAATGGACTCCGGCGGCGAATGCAGTGAAATAGTAACCAATGTGATTAGGCTTACTACACCAAAGACAGTGACTGTAAATCATGAAAGGCTGCCAATTTTTATTTTATTTTATTTTACTTTATTTTATTGGTTTTCCCATTCACATCTCTCACCTCTTGAGGGAGCAATTGATTTGCCCGTGGACCACAGCTCAATCTTCCGCAGTCTGGGGTCAGCTTTTTCAGGGCCATGCTCAGAATCGTAATACAGATGCAGAGAAAGTCCATAAAGCCTGACTAGCTCATGCATTCTACACAAAATTCAAGTCCAAGCATGGTGGCCTGAGAGCATCATTTGAACTATCTGCGTGTAGATGATGTGTTCCCGGGATTTTAGGAGGCCTCTTGCAGGCGTATGTTTTGAAGATCCCTTACAGCTGGTGTTAGTGGTTGTTGTTGTTGTATCTTTGTTTAGAAGAAGCAAGAAATGTAGTGAACCCTGTAGTAAGAGAGGTCTGAGACTTTCAGGATCCAAAGCATTGACTTGCAGAAGTGGTATGTGGGCATGAGGGGTTGAGAGAGGACACCAAGGAATGTCACCTCAGAAAGCCTATTCTGTGAAAAAAAACCCTAATTTTTAAAAAGAAGAGAGCACATCCAAAGTATTCAACCTAATGTGTAAAAGGGGTAATCCAAGCATAAGACACAAGGGCATAGATGGGGCAAGATTAAACTCAGAGGGAAAACTGGATCTTTGTAAACATTCTTCATTAGAGCATTGACAGGAAAAGGAGTCAGTGATTTTTCCAAGGAGGTAGACTGTGGGCCCGCCAGGGAAAGCATCAGGGCCACTGCACTCCTCTCGATGCCGATGCCCAGTCTTGGGGACTGGAGGAAGGGCGTGTGAGAAGAGCAGATCATTAGACATACAATCAGTCTAGCCTCTAAGGTGTCCACGTGAAAGGAGGGAGCTGAGAAGAGAATAAGAGTGTGTTGTTTTCTTAAAGGGATTGGGACAAAGGCCAGGTGTCCTTGGTAACATTTCTTTCAGAGCAGAACACACAGCAGAAGTTGACCTTGGCTTTCGGCATCGTAGCTAATAGCAGGCAGCTGCCTGGAGAAATGGCTTGTTTGCGGGGGAGGCCTTCACGGGACTCGCAGGTGTCTGCACGGAAATGGTCTGCAACTGTACATCTTCCCCACCAGACTACAGACTGCCCCAGAGCGGGAGCTGTGCCCAGTTCGTCTCTGCATCTTCAGACTCTTCGCAGTACACAGCACAGAACATGGGTTCCATAAATATGCACCAAACCCTTTGCAGAAGGGAAGAACCAGGGCTAAAAACACATACACACAGACTTGTACAGCACCCAGGGATCTGGTTTACCAGGAAAAGTTATAGCTCCATGCTAAATATATTCAGAGAAGGACAGAGAATTGATTTTGGTGGTTGGGCTTTGCAAAACAAAGAATGGCCTGAAGTTTCAACAGGTACAAGGTAACTGTGGCTGTGTCTCAAAGGGCATCTGTGGGAGACAATTTGACAAGGAGAGGAGACGTGCTGTGAAGACCACAGGCTATGGGCCATTTGCAAGGGTCTATATGGGCACAGCATGTGGACACCTCTGCTGGAGGCTCTGCTGGGTCACCCAGAACACAGGGAAGGAGAGGAGGAACGGCCAGGCTCCAGAACCTACTGGAACCAAACTAGGTGATAACCAAGTTGTGTCAACCCAGTGAGTCAGCTGGGCCACATCTGTGACATAATCAGTGCCAGTCCTGCAAAGTAGAAGCTGTCTAGAAGAATTCTCTTAATGTAGTTAGAAAAATTTAGCCAGAGACCAGGATGACCCAAAATAAAGAGCAGGTCTGAGCTTGGAAAACTGGTCTCTTGACTCATTTATTTTTTAATTCCTTCAATTCCACATATTTTTGTTATTAATTCTTGTAGAAAACTTGATGCTGCCAAGTGAGCTAAGAATCAAAGTTATATGCTCTGCTTTGTGTTTCATGTTCAGAGGTTTTTAGAAGAGGTAATATCCTGATAGGAGCACCCAGGTGGCTCAGTCGGTTAAGCGTCTGGCTTCAGCTCATGTCATGATCTCACGGTTCATGGGTTCGAGCCCAGTGTCGGGCTCTGTGCTGACAGCTCAGAGCCTGGAGCCTGCTTCCGATTCTGTGTCTCTCTCTCTCTCTGCTCCTCCCCTGCTCGAGCTACCTTTTTCTGTCTCTCAAAAATAAGTAAAAAACATAAAAAAAAGAATAAATCCTGATAACAATTTGATTCACTCATTTAGCTAATAAATATTTATTGAGATTCAACTTTGATTCTGGCCCTGAGCTTCATGCCAGGATCACTTCTGTGCCCAGATTCCCTCTCGATCTACTGACAGACACGCCTGTGCATGGACTTAGTGGAAAGAGATGTGACGACTTTTGCATAAAAATCACAGAGACAATGCAGTTGAAATCCAGTGTCAATTTCAAAGTCATTCACATGGAATAAAAATGTATAGGCCACTTTTGGGGTTGCTGATGGAGTGAAAACCCCAAGGAAGACCTAGAGGGTACCGTGTTACTGTTCTTGGTGCATTCTTCACCCACTCAGCAGTTACTTTGTGCTAAGCAGCCAGGTTGAAGGATTTCACCTTCAAGATCAAAAGACAATTGGCGAGTGAGGGAACAGAGTTGTAGGTACCAAGGACGAAGTTGCTGACAAAGACCAAAGTTTAAATAAAACATGTTTGGTGGAGATGAATCAATACTTTATTTGTTAAGGAGAAGTAAAAGTACAAAAAGCCTTGTACAACAGAGCATAAAAAAAGAGGGAAATCAATTCTACTTAATTCAGAATGCTTGAAGAGTCACCTATGCCATTATGTATGAATAATTCAGGAACAGGAATTTATTGCAGACACATATTGTTTGGTTTGGATTTAGCACTGGCCCTCGTTTGACCTAAATCCTGTAAAGAATGATATTCGACTAATTGAAATAACATTTTTCAAGTAAGACAATTCCTCGGGGGGGATTCCATTAATAAAATTTGGACAATGAAACATCCGATAAAATTTATTTAAATAATGCAGTGTTACAGCACGTTGGCTACGATGAGTGAGGATCGCTTAGCTGTGTGTCACAGGTTGGAAATGAATGGAAGGCTGAGGAGCCCACGGACAACGGTCTTCCTTCCCACTGATGCCAATCGTGCCCAAGCAATGTCCTTTATTCTTTTCCAGTGCTTATAGGCTCACCTAGTAGACACTGTGAAAAGCAGAAAAACTGGGGCGCTGGGGTGGCTCAGTTGGTTAAGCATCTGACTTTGGCTCAGGTCATGATCTCACTGTTTGTGGGTTCGAGCCCCGCATCGGGCTCTGTGCTGACAGCTCAGAGCCAGGAGCCTGCTTCGGATTCTGCATCTCCCTCTCTCTCTGACCCTCCCCCATTCACAGTCTATCTCTCTCTCAAAAATGAATAAATGCTAAAAAAAAAAAAAAAGAAGAAGCAGGAAAATTAAACCTAGGAAGGACACAATGAGTCCATGATGAAGAGGGTATCACCGCTCCCTAAATAGAGTCTAAACGAAATGCAGGAGGACCAGTCCAGCTGCGTGAAGTTAGCAACGAGGAACACGGCGTTTCAGAGCCACAGTGACTGAACACAAAGTCATTCGACCAGCCAGTGCAGGGTTTGAACCCAGACCTGGACGTCTTTTATTAGACCAAGACCTCTCGGGTGCGCTCTTAATCTCCCTCTTTGTTGTTGCTACTTCTAATAGAGTTAATCCCGTGTCTTCTATGTTAGGAGCAGCCATATTGCCCTGGTTTTCTCTGCCGCGTCACACCGTGGCCTGAGAGTTTGATTGATCAAATCCTCAGAAATGAAGAAAATGAGGTCCAATAGCTACACCAATGCGTGTCACAGAGTACATAACTGAGCTAAATTCATGTGCCTTTCAGGAGTGTTTATCAGAGGTGAATGTGTATGCAAACCGCCCGCATGTGGTTACGATGCACGTTGTCATCCCGTAGGTCTGGAGGGACCTTAAAATCTGTGTTTATCACCGTTTCTAGGTAATGGCTACTGGTGCACAGACCATAGTTTGAGTGGCGATGCTCAAAGTGGCTCTGCTTGCTATTTGGGTGGGACTCATGAGTGTTTTTGAAGAAAATACAGTAAATCTTTGAAATCATACAATAATGAAGACACAGAAAACATAATTAAAATAATGCAAGGTAACTATATTTGTTAGGGTTCTCTAGAGAAACAGAAACAACATGATATATGTATAGACACATAAAGTATTTATATATAAGTATTTATATATTTATATCTAATATCTAATATATTAATGTATTATGAGAGAGAGAGAGAGAGAGAGATTTATAGAAAAGTGGCTCACAGAATTATCTAGACCAACAGGCCCCAAGATCTGCACAGTAAGGCAGCGAGCTTGGCCCCAGGAGAGCCTGTGGTGCAGCACCAGCCTGAAAACCCGCTCACTCAAGAAAAGCCAGTGTTTCCCTCTGAGTCTGACAAAAGGAAAAAAACTTAGATCCCAATTCAAAGAGTGTCATGCAGCAGAAATAACATTTTTCTCTGGGGAGGGTCAGCCTTTTGTTTTATTTAGATCTTCAGCATTATATATATTATAGGTATAATATATAATAAGCTTTATATATAATTTAATCACTGGAATATATTATGTTTTATATATATCAAATAATTAGCTGAAGACCTAGATATATGTGTATATATACTTAGTATATGTATGAATAATATATATGTGTGTGTGTATATATATGTGTGTGTGT
>NC_043714.1:73298936-73350847 GCF_006229205.1 Suricata suricatta | reverse complement strand
AGACAGAGCATTGCGGGCCGGCGGGGCCGGCCCCACGCTGTTTCTCAGGAGTGCAGTCTGTTGTCCACGCGATATTTGTATCACTGAGCTCTGCACACTGGTGACCATGTCAGCTTGGGATTGGCTGACCCGCTCCTCTGATCTGCCATAGGAGCCGTGGAGACACGTGTTACTGCTGTGCTTGTATAACTGTGGATCTCGGGTTTCTCAGGCTCATGGAAACCCGTGGACTTAGTGAAGGTCTTTCAGGTCAAGGCAGAGTCAGTAGACGATAGACAGATGCCAGTCGGGTGGGGAGGATGGCGTTCCTAGGGAAGGGGTGAGTCACGTGGTTCAGAAGCTTTGAGGTGGCTGGGGTCCTGCCCCCGGTTACAACAGCTACGCTGGACGCAGGGGTGGGGACGATGTCTTGAGGGTGGAGGTGGAGAGGGAGGGGGCAGGGAGAGAGCAGGGACTGGAGCCACAACAGGGATGTTTGTCTCTATCCTCAGAGCAGTGGGAAGCCATCGCTGTCTTAAGTCAGTGTGTGGGTTTGCGACGTGATTAAATTCTCTTGGCTGTGTTGTGAGAGCAGATGGAAATAGGGCAAGGGTAAGGAGGAGGGAGGGCTTGCAAATAGAGAAGGGAATGAGAATATTCCAATTAGGAGAAAATTGCAGGCATCCAGATGAGAGAAGATGATTACTTAGACCAGGGTGCTTCAGTGATAGGAAAATAAAAAAAGATCAGAAGTACCGAGGAGGCGAATGTAATAAAATTATTCTAGGGGTTGGATGAGGGGTAAAAAGGGACAATGACAATGTATCTGCTTGCTGGAATGGATGGATGAAGATGGCATTGTTCCCTTCAAAAGCAAGAAGACCAAGCTTAGGATGAAAGATGTTGAGTTGGTTCTTAGATGTCTTGATATCAGGTGACGTTGAGACAGTTAATGAGGATGTGTCACTGGGGAAATGAGAAGCCTGTTCTGGAAATGCCGGACGGACAGGGATCTGGCTTGACTTGTAAAAGTGGCCTTCACCTGTGGCGCCGATGCTCACTGAGGTCACTCTGAGAAGGAGAGGGCCTGGTATCGAGCCCTGTGAAGTCCCAGGAGAGAAGGAGCAGTGAGAGAAGGAGACCGAGGGGAGCATAGAAGCAACTTAAGACCCTGGGGGGAGAATCTGAAAACTGGGCTGTGGTGTAGGCAGGAGGAATCATATGTCCCACTGAAGGAGCCCATCACTGGGGGCAAGCCCTACCTAGGACCCAAGAGACACGAGGCCTGGGCACTGCGGCTGAGTATGAAGACACGGCCAGCACTGGTCAGTGTGGTTGTCACCAGGGCTAGCGGCAGAACTGCTGACGGGTGTCGTGGGGTCGGGCTGGGAGGGGAGAGACAAATCTGAGAACAAGAGATCTCCCGAACAGCCTGGGACTGTGAGGCAGGAGACACGGCTTATGGAGGGTCAAACTATTTTTTGTTTGTTTCTTTTGTGCGTGTGTATGTGCGTGTGTGTGTGTGTGTGTGTGTGTGTGTGTGTTTGTTTTTAAACTGGAGAGAGTGAAAGCACCCTAACGCTGGTAGGAAGAGGAGGGTGGAGGGAAGTGTGAACTATAACAGAGAGAGAGAGAGAGAGGAGAACATCGAGCGTGTTTCTGGAAATGCAGGGACTCCAAGGCAGAGGTGAGGTACTTGGGTCTTCCTAGTGGAAGAGGCAGCCCCTCTATGTTACGGGCTATGTGCAGGGCAGCTCCGAGTGCGATAAGCAGAAGGCAGAGAGGCGGGCAATGCAAGTACTTCCCAGAAATATAGTCTCTACTCTTTCTGAAATTATATGTCCTGGCAAAAGTGCGGCATCTGAAGTCTTCACTGGGCTTGGCCCCGACCTGCAGGTGGTGGGCCTGTCCCTTGCTGGGACACCTCAGTGCCCAGAAACTCTGCCAGGGACCATACCGGCACCACCCCATTTCCCTGGCAAACTCTGAAGCCCTTATGGCCACCAAAATGAGCATTGTGAGAATACACAGTGGCAATTTAGGGAGAAAAAAAATGCTCCAATGAGCATGAGTTAAGTGGCTTGTAAATGAAATTATAATTATGCCAAACTTTTATTTAGTGGAGACATACCCCATTGTCCTCCAGCTAAATTATTTAGTGATCCATCGTCCAGAACAGGGTGTTCCATTTATTACTTATGCAACAGTTTTGAAAAACCTTGTCCCTGTTATGGGTCTTTTCTGAAGTAACTTCCTAAGGCTACATCATGTGGTAGGAACAGTTTGGCTTCAGGCAGATCCGGCTTCAAACTGGATGCTATGTATCACTCACTGTCTGTTTGATCTTGGGCAAATACTTGAACTTCTTTGAAATTTAAATTTATTATTTTTTTGAAAATAATGAACATAACTCATAGAGCTGGTATGGAGAATAAATGAAACATCATAGGTCAAGACTTTCAACTAAGATCCTGGCGCACAGCAGGTGCTTCTTCGAGATGAGGCTGTCGCTGGAGGCATGTGTTCCAGAGACTGCTAAATTGCCCCAGGGGCTTCTGTGCACACTTCTTCCAGATCCATAATTTCACCCAGGGTTGCAATACTCTCGGTTGTGTCCAGTGAGATTTGGGTGGATTTGGGGGATGCCCCAGAAGGTGCCTTACAGGAAGCTGGCCCAAGAAGAGTTCAGCTCAAATCCTTCTACTTTCTTCCCTCCTTCTTTTAATATGGAGGTAATGAGGGGCGCCTGGGTGGCTCAGTCAGTTAAGCATCCGGCTTCGGCTCAGGTCAGATCTCACGTTTGTGGGTTCGAGCCCCGCATCAGGCTCTGTGCTGACAGCTAGCTCAGAGCCTGGAGCCTGCTTCCCTTTCTGTGTCTCCTTCTCTCTCTGCCCCTCCCCCTCTCATGCTTTGTCTATCTCTGTATCAAAAATAAATAAAACATTAAAAAAAATTTAATATGGAGGTAATGATTGAATTCGCACCAGTCATTTACAAATACAAAGTCACAGGGCGCCTGGGTTGCTCAGTCGGTTAAGCGTCTGACTTTGGCTCAGGTCATGATCTCACAGTTTGTGAGTTTGAGCCCCGCATCGGGCTCTGTGCTGACAGCTCAGAGCCTGGAGCCTGCTTCTAATTCTGTGTCTCCAGCTTTCTCTGCCCCTCCCCTACTGGCGCGTGCGCTCGCTCTCTCTCTTTCCTTCTTTCTCTCTCTCAAAAATAGATAAACATTAAAAATTTTTAAAAAAGAAATACAAAGTCATGTTTGAAATGGAAAAATCTTAGTCCTCAAAGACTGCAAGGCTGGCCATATCAGCCTCAGGCTTCCTAGCTCCTAACTAATGTTTCTATGGGAATCAGGTCCCTCTAATGGGGGGGGGAGTTCTGATTCAGAACTAAGAGCTTTGTTCCTGTTCCATCACTGCACAGACCAGCCATGCTTAATCTCACTGAATTTCTCAGTGTAAACTTAAAAACCTGTTTTCTTTCCTCTGTGCCTTTGAACGTGCTATGACTGATGTCAGAATACCCCTTCTTACTCTCTCCACAAAGAGGCTAATTCTTACTTCATCTTTCAGGTAAAGATCATTGATACCAACCTTTGTGCAGAGCTGCCTCAGCACCCCATGCTTCTGTTCACCCCTCCTTAATGTCTGTCTATTTATAGACTTTATTACAGCCCCACCTCATAAGAGTAAGTTAACCTGGCCTTAGAATCCCCAAAGCTGAAGGGGAAAAAAATCATGTGCATATGTGTATTAACTGTTTGCTCTGTTGATGGCCCATGTTAAATCACGGACACACATGTATACATACATGCATATAAATATGCGTATTGTATAGATACAAAAAGTTCACATGTGTTTGTGAGTATGCATATATAAATATGCATAAATAAAATA
Organism: Suricata suricatta; assembly: GCF_006229205.1. Taxonomy (NCBI): domain Eukaryota; kingdom Metazoa; phylum Chordata; class Mammalia; order Carnivora; family Herpestidae; genus Suricata; species Suricata suricatta. The sequence continues at coordinate 73,346,966 of NC_043714.1, read as the reverse complement.
TGGATATGTATTTGTATGTGTGCATACACACACAACCAATCAGGGCCTTGAACATAGCAGGTGCTTGATTACAACTTGTTGAGTAAATAAATACACAAATCTCTTAAGGAAATCAAATTATGTATGAGGGTGACTATTTTTTCTCTCCTCAGTTGGAATATCTAATTCTGGGGTCTAGCTTGAGATGTGATGGTGTGATGCCTAGAGGGCAATGGTTATGTGACTCCGTTCGGTTGTTGTCCATGAAATATGAGCTGCAGAAGCTTATCATCCTAAGAAACTCGAAGGAAATGGTGTATGGAAATCTCTTACCTGTGTAGCAGTAAAAAAAATATTTTCACAGCTAATGAATAATTCATTTGTTGTCATCACCTTACAAAATAACAATTTTATCTTCTTTGCTATAAAGTTGAAACAGGATTCATGGTCAGTGATTAGAACACGTCATGGACCCAGAATCGACAGGAAGGCTTCCATACCAAGTTCAATTGACCTTCTATGACCTCATGATACAAACCAAACCATGGTAGGCAAGTGTTGGGTTAAAGAGCGCTAGGGGAGCCTGGGTGACTCAGTCAGTTGGGCTTCCGACTTCAGCTTGTGTCATGATCTCGTGGTTTGTGGGTTTGAGTCCTGCATCAGGCTCTTTGCTGACAGCCCAGAGCTTGGAGCCTGTTTCTAATTCTGTGTCTCCCTCTCTCTCTGCTCCTCTCCCACTCACGCTCTGTCTCTGTCTCTCAAAAATGAATAAACGTTAACAAAAAATTTAAAAAAAAAGAATACCAGGAGAAGAGCCATACCCACCATTCATGAGAAAAGATCTAAATTCCATAAGCCAGAAAGTCTGACATGCTCAACCTCCCTGAATCCAAAAGCTGTGTTTCTTATTCTAAAACCTCTGGAAGCAAAAGACATGTCAAAACACAGTAGCTGCAGACTGAGTCTTGTGAAAGCCATTTGTAGCAATGACCAAGTGGGAGGCAGCTAAAATCACACAGCAGACAATTCTGGCATTGTAACTCAGCCTGCTGGTGCTCAGGAAATAGCAAGCTTTTGCATGCCCCCTGGGACAGCAGGACACAAAGTATTTTAATACACATGAGCGTCTCGTTTTCTCACTTCGATGTGTTCAGTGTTCATCTCCTGAATATTGTCATGGCACTTACCCAGCGGTGGAGAACCATTTCAGGGAGGTGGAGAACCGTTTCAGGGAGTGGTGGACGAGACAGGGAGAGCCTAACCTCTCTTGATTTGACGGGTGTGCTCACAAGGGGCCCGGACACTCACTTGGCTCCCAGGGAGTATTGAACAAATAGCAGCCCAAGTTCAGGCTATCACACATTCCCAGTGTGCAGTCCCTCAGCATGCTGCCACTGACTTCCTCTCCTACCTCTGGATTTACCACCGCTCCCTAAATTGCATGCCTGGAGTTTCACTCTGGTGCCCACCCGTTTCTGTTCCTCTGTGCCACTTAAAATCTGCCACAGTACATTTGGCTAATTTAGCTCGGAAGACTCTAACAATGCGTACCCTTTGAGGCTCGGTTTTCCTTGCTTTTGTATTTCTAATACCTTGCTTTTATTCCCATTAGACAACAAGTCAGAGCATGGGGTTGAAGCAGGAGTTCTGAAATCACCCTGATGGGTTTTTACAATATTTAGAGAACTTGCAGTGAAATGAGTCATGTGCATGTCTGCTGATTCCCCCGGAGGATACAGGGTCTTTCGGGAGATCAGATTGGATTCAGTCATTGAATAAAGGTTAGGTGAGACGATGCTTAGGTCACAATCAAACCTGATTTTCTAAAACAATTTTCTCTGCATAAATCTCCAGATGCTATTTTACTTTGTACAATATGATATTAATGACACAAATAGATATTAAGTTTAACAATATTTGAAAATGCTTTTCCGTTTTTGTGCCATTCAACCAGGGAATTCAATGGCTTGGAAATTGTAAAGATTATGATTTTACAATCCTTTGCACATCCATCTGGTTTAGGTAGTATCATTATTATCATTATTCTTCTTATTGTTATATCCATTTAAAAATTGCTACCAGGTGTGGGGGAGCACACTTTTCCATTTTTGTCTCCTAGCAACAAATGTGATCGAGGACATTCGCCTCAGTCCAGGAGGATGATTGGTGCAATCTCGTGCTCACCAGCATGAGCCTGTCTCCCAGTTCTGCTAACAGCTGTAAACTTGACCTACATCTGCCAATGAAGCTACATGATACCTTCTTGTCAGTCCATGGAATCCTAAGGAAGATGCAGGAAGCATGTCCTGTGCCTTCGTCCTCTCTCCAGTTACCAGGGGATGTGTTTGTACAGTAATCCAACTGATTGGAAAGGATCAATCTTTTAAAAAAATTTTTTTTACACTTATTAGTTATTGAGAGACAGAGCATGAACATGGTAGGGGCAGAGAGAGATGGAGAAACAGAATCCAAAGCAGGCTTCAGGCTCTGAGCAAGCTGTCAGCACAGAGCCTGATGCGGGGGCCAAACCAGCGAACCATGAAATCATGACCTGAGCAGAAGCTGGTTGCTCAACCAACTGAGCCACCCAGGTGCCCCAGGACCAATCGTTACTAAAATTGAAAAAGCATGCTATTGCTTGACCCACGACTACCCGGTTACCAATTTCCAAATAAGCAAAAGTATTTGGCACCTGTATCTGATGGAGAGATAACTAAGGCAGGTAACTTCCCACAGGAGAAAATTATTTAGTTTTTATCAAATATTTTTAGCACCTATCCTTCGGACACTGGGCTATTTGGTGGGCATAGAGATGAATACAATAGAAACAAAATCCCTTTGCTCATGAACTTATTGTCTAGTGGAGGGGGCAGACTGTATTCAAGTAAATGGAAAATATATAGATTCACAAATAGGGATAATTGTAATGCTCTTCTTTCTCCTTTACCACATTATACGGTACACATGGCCAACACCCAGATTTGGTTTTTCTGCAAACTGATCCTTTAAACAGTGCAGTAGGTGGAACATGGAAGGTGTTGATTATATATATTTTTGAGTGAATGAATGCATGAATGAAAAGCTATTTCCGGATGGTACCCTAGGAACAGACCTCTCTGTGAAACCTAATAGCTACCTCTTTTCATGTAAGACAGAATCCAGCATATTTTTGGGCTTGTTTGCTTTTACTTGAATGAACCAGATATTTAGCAAGACAATAATAGATGTTTTGCAAAATAACTACAACCCTGGTTGTTCTAGATAAACACAGGACCATGCAGGCAGCAGACAAGGGTGAGGGCATACCACTGTCCAGGGGGAGCGCCCATGAACCTTCTGGGTGGTAGTTCCCTCGGACCCTGCATGTACAGGCCGACTTACATCTTTGTCTTGGCAAGATTTCTTAGGACTTCCATTACCCTTCGTCCTTACACATCCTTCAACTGTAAGAGAATTCCAGAATTATGGCATTAGCAGATTTGCTGCTTCTTTGGATTATCCATCTCCATGGGGAAGTCATAGAGGCTCAATTTTTATTCAATTAAATATAAAAATATTAACAAATACATAGTGATCATATATATTTAAAGTGTTCTCCACTTAATAAACATTGTTGTGGAATACTATTGACACAAATGGGTAAAGAAAAATAGATTGTCAGTTCAGGATGGGATTATATGTGATACATGGATCAGAAATTCCATTTAATGTGACCCCATGGTCCTTCATGCCCCATCCACACACCAAATCACAATTAAATCAGTTAGAAATTACCAATGGGGGATTAAAATTTTTTTCTATCATTGATTACAAACGGTCAAGGGAATCATACTTGACTTTTTCCCCCCTTGAATTTATACAATCCTTCAGGAGTTAGAACTTGGAAACAAAGATTGTGGATCCCAAAGTACATACAATATATAGTAATTAGTAATTAAATATATTTGTTATATTCAAGAGGTTTTTAGTTTTAAAAGGATAGATAAGATATAGGCAAAAATATGAAGTTTTGGGATTATTGATTTTCTAAGAGAGAATTTTTTTCAAGTTATAGGATTTGTGATTTAAGCATGAAAACACCAAGAGAGAGGAAAGGATGAACAGAAACACAAAGGTGAAAGGAGGGGGTGTTTAGAAAGCCAGGAAGGCCCCCTGAGGACGGGAAGGAGAGGGCAGGTGACATGAATGACGCCGAAGGGGCTGTTCGGAGGACTGGGTGATGGCCACGGTGGTTCTGAGAGAATAGCACAGGTGGAGGTGTCTACAGTTTCTTGTTTGAACTGTTCAGGTCTAATTTTATAGATCATAGAGAGTTAAAAGTACCTCCAGGACACCTATTTGTTGATTAATTATTAATTACAATGGATTCACTAGGAATTAGTAGATTGGAACATGGAATACAGATTTGAGGTCTTGCGCAACTGGGTGGAATTTGAACCACAATAAAATCTATTAGAACAAATCAGTGTGAGTAGGATTAAAAGAGAAGCCAGTAAGGGGAGCCATCTTCTTCAAAGACCCTGTTGTCGTCAGTAAGAAGCAATACAAGATATCAACTGAGATGCAATGCAAAGAATCCAAAATGCTTGGAAATTAAGAAAAAGAGCCAGGTGGAAGCCACAGGAAGGATAAAAATAACGAGGACTGTGTAACCCCAGGGAATCCAGGAGAGTATGTGTTCAAAGACTTAAACATTATAAGTGTCAGTATAATAATTTATGTAGACTTGCATCAGTTCCTGTATTTAAGTTGTAAGTTACGTAAGGTGGGAACTTGTTCGCAGGTGAACCTTTGCCTTGCACAGTCATCTCTGCTAATGTCATGGTCAGAGTTACTGCCCTCCCACTGTCACACTGAGCATTGTGTGTGTCAAGTGGTCTTTACATGTTCATGCTACTAAGTGTCTCTACACTAGCCCATGTTTATTATTATCCCCAGTTGAAAGATGAGAAAAACAAGGTTCACTAACTTAGATAACACGCCAGAACTCATTCAGCATGTGTAGGGAAGTTCCATGATGAGAATTCACATCTGCTTAATGTCCAAGTTCACACTCTTGGCTACTTAACGCTGACTTTCACAGGGCACCTCTGAGTGACACGGAGGGGAAGAATTGGCGAAGACATTGTAGAAAAGAGAGGAGAGGAATTGAAGGAAACTGTTCCATGCGCCTTTGCTTGATTTTCTTTTCCTGAAGCAAGAATCTAAAGGATGTCTATTGTCTGTCATTCTCAAATGAAATTATGAAAAGGAATAACTCATGTCATTAAAACGCATCATCATTACCATGTTGCCCCTCTGCACAGATGTACTGTTTGTTAAAAGCACGCAGTCCAAGTGATTATAGAAATGAGACTGCTTTGGTAATGATTTCTACAGGTATTTTCTGAATCAGGGCATGTGATATAATGTAGACATCTGTGCCTGTCAATGCTGATTTTCAAACAATGTGACACAGGGCTTTGAACTTTCTGCCTTTGTGAAATATCATTCCCCTAGAAGTCAATATTAGTTAATGATAAGTTATCCTCTTTGCATTTTTACTCTGGCGGTGCTACAGGAGACAAGAAGTACTCAGGCTGAAGTCCATGCATAAAACTGTTTTGTTTTGTTTGCTTTGTTTTTTCCTAAAAGCAATTGCATGTTTAATCACCGGCGATATTGCTCTCTGCCTAAGCACGGTATAGTTACTACGCTCCTCTTACCTGATGGCTTTATTTAACAGTGTATCATATTAGCTGTAAAGGTAGTCAATAGAGCAGATCGATATTTATGATGTAATTTATGAGATAGGTATACATAGAAAACAGAAAATCTTTAAGCTCAGGATTGGGTATTAGGTGTCTGGGAAGGATATATTTCCACTAAGTGGAACCTTTGATATTCAATCATGCTCTCAGAAAGCAGCACTAGCATATTTGAAACATTTAACGGGGACAGTGATGCAAATTTACACCAATTTTCATCTAAAAACATCCTGGAAGACTTTGCATAATGAGAGATTTGTGGTCATCCTGGAAGCCTTTGCATAATGAGAGATTGGTGATCTTCAAAGGTACAACTTTCTCTGTAAATCACACCAGAATTTAATCTTAAATTTATTTAATTCCAAAGCCAATGCTATTTTCACTTCATCCTACCAATGGCAGTGTGGGACTAACCATTACTAGCTTTCTGTTGAATTAAAAAGTTGGCTCATTTATATATTCTTTCTAGGGATAACTTTTGGCAAAAGTGAATTAACATCATGCCCAACATCTATGGGCACAGTTTTCTAAAGGTAATTACACATGGGGAAGAAAAAAACAAAAAATAAAGCTGTACCAATAAAAGGTCACATTCTTTTTTTTTTTTTTTTTTTTGGTGGGCTGTGGTCACAGTCACAGTGTTTGGAAGCCAAGAATAGATTTTCCAAGACAAAATTGCCACAGGGAAAATGCTTCCTGGACCAGATAAAGGGGAGAGTTCTTGACTGGCCAGTGGGCCTGAAGATTGATCGTCATCTATGGGCAAATTTAAGAAGACAAGACTAATTCAGAGATAAGGAAATGCCTGTTTATCAACAACAACAGAAATATATTTTGGAGGGCAGAGGTGCTTTATAGATTCTCAGTGAGCTACACAGAAAATGTAAAATTGATAAATGTTCAATGGCCTTTCTGTTATCAGCAGGTACTCATATTGAAGGGGCTTGGAGGAGATGCAAAGTCCACTCTTTCTCTGCTACAATCTGCTTCCAATCTAACAGCTACCCTTGTGCATTATGAAAAGACTGTGCACCCCGGACTTACTAATGGATTTAGAAATAGCTTATTACTTGGCTTTATGCTGCTTCTGAACAGGTCCAAAACTAAAATGGCATTTTGTAAATAAGGAAAAAAGATCAAAAACAAGAACAAAAGACAATGAAACAACCTTTATAATTTCTCAAGGCGACATAACTACTCTGAATTGGCTCCTTACCCCTACACCCATGGGTGAGTCCAACACCACATGCCCATGTCCCCATTTCCACATCTTGTCTGAAATCTCAGCCCAGAGTTCCTCCTTATGTGGGGGTCTGCTGTGGGGGGCTGATGGAGGGAGAGGCAAGAAGGAGCTCATGCTATGGGCCTGAGGTGTGTCAGGAACTGAGCAGACGGAAACTCCGTATCTTATGGAAAAGAAATTGCTATAGCCAAATGTATGCTGGCCTTGAAGACTTACAGACCCACTTTCAAATTCTCATTCCAATTGTGTGACCCTGTACAACCCTATTAATGTCTTTCACATTCCGTTTTTTTTTTTTTATCTGTGAGACAATTTTAAATGATACCTGGTGTGGCAGGTATGGTGATGAAGCACGATATTCTAAGTCAGGCGCCAGTTTGGAGTCTGCATGACTGCAAGCACTTACTGATGATGATGGTGAGAATTTTGTATACTTAGCTCTCTACAGCTGTCTCAGGGCGCCTGGGCGGCTCTGTCGGTTAAGCGTCAGACTCTTGATTTTGGTTCGGGTCATGATCTCATGGTTCATGAGTTCGAGCCCACATCAGATTCTGTGCTGAAGGTGGGGAGCCTGTTGGGATTCTCTCTCTCTCTTTCTGCCCCTCTCCCACTCTCTCTCAAAATAAATAAGTAAACTTAAAAAAAGCAGTCTCTTTATCTATAAAAAGATAAGGGGAAAAAAGCACCTACCACAAGGGTCCTTATAAGAATTGAGTTACGATATGCAAAACCCTTAATACAAAGTCTGCCATATAGTAAGGAATATTTCTTAATGGGTAAATAATTGTTTATTTAACAAATGATTCTGGAACAACTGATTACCACACCAAAATAATGATTTTTTAAGAAATAGAATATTTCCAAATGCCTTTATTTTTTTATAATAGTTTATTGTCAAATTGGTTTCCATAGAACACCCAGTGCTTCTCCCCGCAAGTGCTCCCCTCCATGACCATCACCCCCTTCTCTCCTTCCCGTCCCCCTTTTGTCTTTGGTTCATTTTCAGTATTCAGTAGTCTCTCATGATTTGTGTCCCTTGCTCTCCCCAACTCTCTTTCCCCCTTCCCCTCCCCATGGTCCCCTGCCAGGTCTCTCCTGTTAGACCTATGAGTGCAAACATATGGTATCTGTCCTTCTCTGCCTGACTTATTTCGCTTAGCATGACACCCTCGAGGTCCATCCACATTGCTACAAATGGCCAGACTTCATTCTTCCTCATTGCCATGTAATACTCCATTGTATATATATACCATGTCTCCTTGATCCATTCATCAGGTGATGGACATTTAGGCTCTTTCCATGATTTGGCTATTGTAGAAAGTGCTGCTATGAACATTGGGGTACATGTGCTCCTATGCATATTTAAGCATTAGCTACCATTAATAGTGTAAAACCTATGTCATGTAGGTATATCATCGTTGACAGAAGAGAAACAATTCCTAAGGATCTGAAACAATCACAGTGAATACGTAGCCAGACTCTAAATGGCCCCGAGCTCTAAACTCCTGAGGAAGAAGAAACAGAGGAAGAATCACAAAGCCGTGGTCCTGAAGGGAAGCAGAGGAGGCCCCTGTGCAAACCTGTCCTTCTGGCCACTGAAAGTAGGTGCAGAGAGAGGGCCTGTCAGACCTAGTCACTCAGTATAGCTTCCTGGTATCATATCCACTCCATCCTGCCTTTTCTTGGGGTAGCACTTGTTTCTTTTCCCCCGAGGCTCTGTGCACAGCCTTTTCCACAGAGACCTTGGAGCTTTCTCCCAACCACTGCCTGTGCCGCCTTGTTGCCTCTCCTCTTTAGCATCTCTTCGTGGCTGTCCAAGATGGTTTCTTCAGAAAAGTTTCTCCTGATGTGCTTAATCCTGTGAATCACCAGGACCTCTTAAAATGCAGACATATATCAAGGCTCTTCCCCTAAAGCATTTGCCTATGTGCTGAAGGTAGCATTCCTAGAAATATTGTAAAATGAGCTGGGCACCTGGGTGGCTCAGTAGGTTTAATCTCCAAATCTTGACTTCTGCTCAGATCCAGATCCCAGGGTCATGGGATTGAGCCTTATGTCAGGTTCCATGCCGTGTGCAGCCTGCTTGAGAGTTTCTCACTCTGTCTCTGCCTCTGTCTCTGTCTCTGTGTCTCTCTTTCTCTCTCTCTTTGCCTCGTCCCAGCTTGTACTATCTCTCTTTCAAAAATAAAAATTGTAAAATGAATGTCTTCACCAGGCATTTTGGGAAACGCTATTGTGAAATAAACAGGACATCACAGTGGAGAGAGGCTGCATTTCACCCTCGGAATCAGTAGATACCTGGCCATATCCATCTTATTCCTCTCTGTGTCTTTTCCATTGCCACTGTCTCTTCTCTTCATTCCCTTATTTCATTTTTTGTCTTTTGGAATCATCTTTTCTTAAAAAATGATTTTAATGTTTATTTATTTTTGAGAATGAGAGAGCAAGCATGTGAGCAGGAGAAAGGCAGAGATAGAAGGGGACAGATGCTCTGAAGCTGGCTCTGTGCTGACAGAAGCAAGCCACATGTGGGCCTTGAACTCACAAACATTGAGATCATGACCTGGACCACCTGGTCGCTCCAAGCCATCATCTTTATTTAACATGGGAATCAGAGCACTTTCAGCTGAACCAAGGGCAAGCGTGAGTAGTTCAGTCCACCCCTTGAAATCATATATACCATTTTTTCCTTGATTTTTTAAAGGCAATGTTTTCTTAGCTTTCAGAAGATTAGCAAAGATACCATGATCCAAAGGACCCAAAGGAGCAAAGAAAGATTTTGTGAAGCATGCTTGACATTCTTTTTCCGTGTTTCCAAAAAAGAACACATTTACTCAAAAAACATTTCCCAGTTACCTACTGGGCAGCTGATTCTGTTGATCAAAAGATGAGCAGACACAGGTAATACAACACCCTTAAGACGTTTAGCTTTAACACATAGGAACAACAATGTAGGATCTTGACCTGCTTGTCTCAGACTAGGCTTACCAGAAAAGAGAAGCGGGATGACAATTCGCATGCCGGCAGCGTATCAGGAGAGGTATACTCAGTAACAGCACTCACTAGGGGGTGATGAAAATGGGCTGGATGAAGAAGAAGTAAAGTCCAGCATGGTTGCCACATCAGCCTCCTCCATCCCATCCAGAGTTCTCAGGAGCCTGAGTGGGTCCGGGAAGTAACACCCAGTTGAGCTCCATGGCACAGGTCTTTGTAGCCCACATCAATAAGTTACCAGATACAAGACCCCCACTCCGAGGAACGGCTGCAGACTTGGGTGAGGCATCTCTCTGGTTACTAGAAACTCCAGGGGAGGGGATCTGGTGTGATTCATCAGCAGAAAATTCCCTCAGCAGCTTGTGGAATGGATATCTTTCTCCTGGTAGTTATAGGGATCCTTTACAGTGCATTGTAGCAACCACTACAGCCTGTGAGAGAACCCTTAGCCACCCCCAACCCCTTCTGGTATTTATGCTCTTGCAATCTCCTCCCCTTGAATGTAGGCTGGCCATAGTAACTTGCTTTAATGAATAGAATATAGCTACATCAATGAAATGCCACTGCTCTATGGGTATAGAAAGACTGTGGCTTCTGTCCTGAGTTTATGCATTTCGGTATCAAACCCACTTGCTCTGGAGAAAGAAAGCTGCTGTATCTTGATGATACTCATGCAAACCTGTGCAGAGACCCATGTGGCAAGGAGCAGAATCTCTTATTGTTACTGCCCATGAGAAACCGGAGCTTGCTAACAACCAAGTGAATCAACTTTTGAGGTGAATTCTCAAGCCCCAACGAAACCTTGATGTGACTCCCAGTCTGGGTGGCAGCTTGACTACAACCTCATGAAAAAGCCTGAATCAAAATCACCTGGGTGTGAAATTTTCTGCCACAGATGGCACAGTGTTGCTGTAGGATCAGAGTTCTAGTTCATAATGCACCTGTTGGGACTTGCTGTAGAATGCACGTGGCATCTCTACCCACCAATAGATAACATGGTGTCTGCAGGGTCATATGTCTCCAATGGCAGGGCTGCCTTGAAGTACAGGCTGCAAAGCCCTTAGCCCTATTCCAAGCTCATAGACTTCCTGTCATTCAGAAAACAGATCTGATCTGAATTCTCAGACTCCCCCGCTGCCTTGGAACCTGATGTGGTCTACCAGGAAGCAGGCATTGTGCTTCCTTTTCACGGTGAGAGGGGAGAGATGCAATGATTTAACCTCCACCTTGGAGAACTGGATATGACTGGTGTGATAGAATCTTCACTGGTGTAGTACGTCTGAGAACCTTTGTATCATTTCCCTCCCGCCCCTGGAAGTACATGTGTCTTACCAAGACCGACCACCATCTTGTCACTTCTTGTTCGTTTGGCCCTATTAACATGGTGCCTTTGATAACTGGGGCAAACATGATGTCTTGCAAGATATTTAGATGACCTGGGTCCCTTCAGAGTGTGTAAGGGCAGAGAATGTGAGAGTTAACACTGCCCTAGGGCAAGACCTCAAGTGTATCCTATTGCTAGGTCCATATAGACTCGAACTACTTCTGCTTCTCCTTAATCATAGGGATGAAAACACTTATTTTTGCAACTATTATCTGGACACCATGGACCTGATTGGGGCTTATGATCCAGCCAAGAGGCCATATTGACCCAAAAGCTACACTTGGATCCACTTCTTGTGTGAGTTTCCATTAGCCCTTTGTAATCTTTCAGGATCACTCTGTTTTTTTGTTTTTGCTTTTGTTAAATGGGGTATGATAAAGACCACCGTTGCTGCACATTTTCGGTTTTAAAGGTTGCACTAATCTCCACCATTCCTTCTCTGATGCAGTGTTTTTATAATTAATTAATTAATTTTTTAATTTATGATCTTGACCAAATAGGGACATGTCAGAGACTGACCCTTGGTATTTCTAAGTATAATATCTACTTACACCAGAGGCCAAAATAGTTATGTCTGGTGTCTGCCAACTATCAAGTATGTCTGCTCCAGGTAAATTATATATTTAAGGACAGAGGAATGAATGATTACTGGGTGGGTTCATGGACTTAGTATGTTCTCTGTAAGCCCCAATGTTTCTATTTCTAGCACTCTATTCATTATGTGGTCCTTATACACCCCTACTCTAACAGAGACTGATTATAATTTGGATTTTCAGGTATTGGTGTCAGCTAGGATCCTGTCTCCATCAATCCTCAAATGACTGGAGATTAATTTCCCCTAAGTGCACAATTACATAAGTGGCTAGAAACTCTTTTGAGAAACAGTTGGAGAAAGCACTACCACATACATTCACATGGTGTTTCAAGTCCTTCCCCATAGGGACCTGGTTTCCTTATGAGTCAGTGGGCTCTGGGTCTGAAAACTGGCACACGTCTGGAAGCTGAGTGAAAGATTGTTTCTTTTTATTAGAGTGACTGTCCTCAGTTTGCTAATGATGCATGCTTGATTTATTTTATTGATGTAGGTTGAGCAATACTCTTTCTGGACATCCATCTCTTGCTCCTGGAAACTCCCTGTTCTTTAATTATCTCAAGGACATTCCGTAGGTCAGATCTTCCTCCCTGCCAAGCCGGTCTTGCGACTCATTACTATAATTGTGTCCACCTGGCTTCTGAATGGTTAAAGCTGACTCCTGGCCTCCTTTGTTAGCAGAGATCCAGGTCTAGTATTGTATCTCCACCAAGACAATGGCCACTGCTCCTGAGGTTCTCACTGATACTGGTGTCTCCCAAGCAAATATTTCTGTTGCATTGTTAAACAGTTCCTTCTGAGCCCTTCTGCAGAGCACAGTTTGCTGGTAGTTTTCCAGCTTTATATAGAATTCACACTGTAGCACAACTCTGTCTGTTTCTTAACCCTCCTTTGACAGGCTGCCTTAGCTGTTCTGAAGTTTCTACTCCACTTAGTGTGAGCCATCACATATCCAGTCTTCACTGACATCCTAACCATGCCTTAGCATCACCTCCAGGGACTTTGCCAGGCTGCTAAAGCCTGCATGTCCTGACAGTGCTCTTTGTTGATGAACTCATTCCCTACTGAACTTGATGTTCTGTTGCCATTAGACTCTGTGCATTCATGTCTTATCCATGTCTATTCTGTGGTCCCTGCTGCTGAAGGTATGTGTTTCCAGGTTCTGAACCTCCTTCAGCATTGGGTCTCCTCTCTCCCTTACCAGGGCCAGTACTCTGTCATCAGATTATAGAGTCAGCTGGACCCTAGTTGTTAGTTTGGCACAGCGGGTGGGGGAGAAATGGAAGTAGATCCTAAAGAGACACATGTGCCATCTTGTACATCAGATGTCCCTGCACTGCCTCAAAGAAAGGGGCAGCACTAGGCTGTGCCCATGCAGCATGGTCAGGGGAACTTGGGATTCAAGGTTTCTGAGCACTTTGATTCAGGAATTTCCGTCCCTAGTCTCTGGATCCCATTACTTCCCAAGCAGGGCTGTGAGCTGAGCACTGCTAGTTTACTGGGGTTGAGAATTTCAACCTTCCTGAAGCACCACTACCCTCGTCATTCCATGCTTAGCTCCACTCTTACTTTTTTCTATTCTTTAACTCATCGCCTCTTTATATATTGCCAAGGAAGCCCACTGTCTCCTATACTTTTCCTAAACTGTCGGTTAATTACCATTCACTTTCCACTGGCCTGTTCCAGTACACCCATAGCTCACAAGAGCTGTTCAAATCCATGAGCCTTAAAGTTACTCCTTCCACTGAACTCAAAAGCCTGGGAGATTGCAGATGCTAGGGTTTTTCTTTCTACTGGTTTCCGTTTGTTATGCACCAAATGTTTGTGTTTCCCCACGAATACATATGTTAGAGCCCTGGCCCCCAGGGTGACAGCACTCAGCCATTAGGACGTGTTGGGATTAGATGGAGGGGATGGGAATGGGATCCCGTGACGGGATTGTCTCCCTGGAGAGAAGAAATGCCAGAGAGCTTGTTTCCTTGCAGCCTCTCTCTCCACAGGCACACGAAGGGGTCACATGAGCACACAGGTGGAAGGTGGCTGTCTGCAAGCCAGGAAAAGGGCCTGTACCATGACCTGACCATTCTGGCACTGTGATCTGATTTCCAGCCTCCAGAACATGGGAAAATAAATTTCTTTTTTTTTTTTAAGTTTATTTCTTTTGAGAGAGAGAGAGTGAGAGAAGGGCAAGGAGAGTGGGAGGGACCCCTAAGCAAGCTTCACACAGTCAGCATCACAAGCACTATGTGGGGTGGGCCTTGAACTCACCAACCATGAGATCATGACCTGAGCTGAGATCTAGAGTCAGACACTTGGGTGCACCTGGGTGGCTCAGTCAGTTAACTGACCCACTTCAGCTCAGGTCATGATCTTATGGTTTGTGGGTTCGAGCTCCATGTCAAGTTCTGTGCTGACAGCTCAGAGCCTGGAACCTGCTTCAGATTCTGTGTCTCCCTCTCTCTCTCTCTGTCCCTCCTTGGCATATCCTCTCTCTCTCAAGAATAAATAAACAACATTTTAAAAAAATCTATAAAGAGTCAGACGCTTAACAAACTGAGCCACCCAGGTGCCCCCAAAATACCTTTCTGGTTCGGTTCAGCCACCTAGTCTATGGCATTTTGTTATGGCAGCCTGAGATGAGGCACCACCCAGTCCACTTTACAACTGGGTGAGTTTTAATAATGGCAACACTCACAGTGCCCCGCCCACCACTAGCGGGGCCTTTCTGCCAACCAATCAGCAAACAACCCACCTCCGAAGTCCCAGTTCAGACCCCATTCCTTTGGTCCCTTTCAGTTCCAACTTTGCTGAATGAGTTCTCCCAGGATCAGACCGTGAATTGTAGATTTACGTGCAAGAAGTTTATGGGAGAGTTCTCATGGAATTAACACTTTAGGAATGGGAGAAGCAGGATTGGATTAAAAGAATCCAAGTTAAATGTGAAGTAGCTGCAACACAGAGCTCAGCTGACCCCATGCGAGCTCCAGAGCCCAGATGGGCCTTTGAGATGCCCTAAGTGATGCCTGGAGCCTGGCCCTTGTGCCCTTGTGTCAACTGGCCATGGGCTGCAGGCTGGCCCTGTGTAAGACACATAAGCTTAGGCGAGTAAGCCCCCTTCAACAGAAGGCCAGTGCTTAGGAAGACACTCAGCTCTGGGACTTGAGGCCACTGTCCTGGCAGCCGAGGGAACTGGGGCCTCTGGACAAGGGTTGGGTTTTGAAGGTTCATCATAACGTGCACTGCGCCACCTATCTATAGAGATTGGAAATACAGGCTGGAGTCACTGCTGTTGAAGTCTGTCCATCAAAACGCCCTGCCCACATCCTGAGAGGCAGTGGCAAATACCGTTTGTTTAGACAAGACATACATTAGAACTGGCAGCTGACTCAGATCATGACCTTTCCAATCAGAGAGGTGGCATCAGTGCTGGGCCGACCACTAACTACATGAAGCTGTGTCTGAGTCTGCCTTACTTGTCAATGGACAATCATCATCATTTCATCATCAGATGGAATTGAGAATTGGAAATATGATACAGAAAAATGCAGTGGGAAGCAAATGAGAAGTCCATTGAAAATGATAAATTATTATCAAAATCTGTATTTTTACCTCTTGGAAAACTGAGCCCTTGTTGAATTCGATGCCAGCAGAGTCAGGTGTAGAGATGAATATCCAGGCCAAGGCTTGGACTCGGAAGTCAGGCATGTCGTCCAGATTCTGCCACTTGTGTCCTTTCACTTCCTAAGGATTATTTGCTTCTCCAGTATTATTTTTCTAATATTAAAAATGAGTCTATTTATTTCCAAAATCCCTTTAGGTTCTTGGCTTTGATTTTCCATCATCTGTAAAATGAGGATAATAAAGTAAATCTCACTGGATTATGGGGAATCAAATAAGGTCACATGTGGGAACATATTTTATGAGCTGTACAGGTGGTGGGACTTTATCATGAATCAGAACCACAAATAAGACTAAGATACAATCCTTCACAGTTAAGCCCCAGGCTTAGTTCAGCAGAAAATACAAGTCACACTTGCACTCGCAGACTCTCATTCTCCCCTGGGTTTGCACGTCAGGGTCCCCCAAGGCTAACCATCTCTCTTATTATGAATGACACCAGTCTGATTTCTCCCATGTAGAATAGTTGATGGGGTGCTAGGGGCAGAGATAACAGGCATATTTCTTTTATAGTTGGATAGGTCACCACAGAGAAGCACATTATCTTGGCAAGCCTCTGTTTCCTATTTGTAAAATAAGTGACTTTAAAGGCTCTTTCTGGGGGCACCTGGGTGGCTCAGTTGGTAAGCCTCTGAGTGTTGATTTCAGCTCAGGTTATGATCTCATGGTTCTTGAGTTTGAGCCCTGCATCCAGCTCCGTGATGACAGTGTGCAACCTGCTTGGGATTCTCTCTCTCCCCTGCTCTTTCTGCCCCTCCTCTTCTCTCTCTCTCCTCTCTCTCAAAATAAAAAAAAAACATAAACTTAATAAAATGCTCTTTTCAGCTTTAATTTCTTGATAGTCCAGAAGTTGGGATGTCTTGGAAGAAGGGTGTATATATGTTTATGTGATTAAAAAAAAATAACTGTCATCAACTCTACATCTTTCAGAAAATCTTGGACAATTCTGTTCAAACTTTGGGTTGCTGGTGAAACCATCTGCTGAATGCTATTAATGTGCCTGACAATATGCTCAGGGATTTACATGACACAATTCTCTTAATGTCCACTGCAATCCTCTCGGGTAGGTATTGTTTTTTTTCCCCCAATTAATGGATGAATAATTCATCTTCAGAGGGATTAACCACCTTGACAATTTTACACAAGCTTTAAATTGCAGAGCTAGGATCTAAACCAAATATTCCAGCTTCCCATGTTCCTGATTTTCGAAGTCAGCACACTAAATATATATTCGCTTGACAAAGTACATTATACAAAGTATGGTGTTAGTCTACACGGATCACAAGCTCAGACGTCTGCAGGGTCAGACAGCTGAGGCACACAAGTAGAGATGTCCAGGTAGGACCGACTGCACCCTGAAGCATCAGCGGCAGCCACTGACCTCCAGGAAAGGCTGTCGAGTGGGGATTAGGGTCAACGTTTTGCAGATCTTCCAACTGCATAGAGAAGTCAGAGCACTGCATCTTGTTTAAGTGAAATTCCAATTTTAAAATGTCAGCAGCAAGTTTAAAACAAACGAACATTGAATGTCCCCAGACAAAACATAGTCCGCGATCACACACTGACAGTTGCAAAGCCAAGCACACAAACAGGCCTTTACTAATTCAAACAGGGTGTGGCTTTACCTTGCATGGAGCCCTGCCCAACATACATGAAACTGTCAAACGACGCAAGCACAAGCATTAGGGCATAACTGTAAAACAACTTTATTATTTTTGTCTCCTGTTGTTCCTTTACATTTGCTGATGAGTTTAATTCTTACACTGGATTAAATTTTGGCCAGCTTTGTAGTTTATCACATCTTTTAAAAAACAAACAATAAACAAAAACCCAAACTCATAGGTCATTTTAAGGTACAAAATTCACAAATTAAAATATATAGGGGGCGCCTGAGCGGCTCAGTCGGTTAAGCATGGGGCTTCTCAGGTCAGGATCTTGAGATTCCTGAGTTAGTGCGCCGCCTCTGGCCCGGGACTGACCGTGCAGAGCCCGCCTGCGGTTCTCTCTCTCCCATTCTCTCTGCCCCTGTCCCCTGCTCTCTCTCTCTCACTCTCTCAATAAATAAATACAAACAAATAAGTAAATATCTACCGCCAAAACCAAGAGCACACTGTATACATTGTATACTAGCTAACTTAACGGTTATATTAAAACTATATAAGTGTGTGTTTTTTTTTAATTCAAACATGTGGGCCAGCGCTCAGAATACAGTTTACAGCAGAGACCTCACCTCCTGACCCGCCCTGACTCAGGGCGCCCTGCCTCCAGGGGAGAAGACAGAAGGTGTGGTTGTCATGTTCTCACTCCCCGAAGCCAGAACTTTAACTTCTCGTCCCTCACACTTTGGTCATGACGGTGTTTGAACCTGTGTTAGCTAGGCTCAGGGACCCCCAAGAAGTCTGTGTCCTAATCCCCAGAACCTGTGAACAACATGTCAGGTCACAGGACACCGGGAAGTTAAAGCTAGTAATCATCTGACCTTAAAGGAGGAAGGTTATCCTGAATTATTCAGGTGAGCCCAACATAATCACATGGGTCCTTAAAAATGGACGTGGGGGCGGGACGTGGAGAGAAGACAGTCTGCGAGAGATTGGATGTGGCTGGGTTTTACGATGGAGTTGGGGCCCAAGACAAGGGACGTGGGTGGCCCCTTTTAGCAAAGAAACACAAGGAAGCAGATTCTCCCCTGGAGCCCCCACAAGGACCGCTGCTTGCCAACACTTGATTTCAGTGCAGTGACCCTCGGAACTGTGAGATCCCAAATTTGCATGGAGTTAAGCCACTCCATCTGTGGTGTATGTTGTAGCAGGAGTAGGGAGAAGAGTTCAGATCCCTGGAGAGTGAAAGCAGGGGAATGGAAGTGATGTCGGACCTGAACGCTTCCAACTGGCTGGCACCACAGTGGTGTTCAGGACCTGGTAACACTGCGCATGCCCAGAGATTGGGTTGCACCTGCTTGGCTGTGTTGGCTGCGTGGATTTGCAGACTTAAGGACACATCCCCACTGAGGCTGGCTGTCTTCACTACCCTGCAGCCCGAGGCGCACAGGGCCTCCCCTGCTTGTCCCATTTCCTTTCAGGGGCCACTGGATCAGATTGCCTGTCTGGGAGAAGACTCGTGATGCATTTTAGCTTCAGGGTTTTGGTAACGGGCTTTCTTCCTAATTCCTGCCTGTTCCGGTGCCGCTCCACTCAGCTACTCAGCTACAAGTCACTCAGACCCCAGTGCCCCCGGACCACCTGTATGTGGAAAGCACATAGTGAATTCTTTAACTTGGCTTGGGAGGAAGGAGGCACCTGTCTCAAAAGCCAGTGGGCCACACAGCAGGGAACTCTGTCTAGAATGATTTTCAAAATCTATCTCTAGTACCCAATTCCCAGTACAATTCTCTCACTGTGGGAGGATCCTTAGAGGGCATCTAGCCGGTGGCCAGGAACATCATTTGAAAAATAAAATTGCAGTTGCCTACTATCTCATATGGAGATTTTCCTCAGACATAATGTTCATAGTTAACATCATGGGGTAAACCAAAATTGGGATTTCTGCCAATAAATAAGTTAATAGAAGACAGGAAAAAAGAAAGAAAGAAAGAAAACCTTTCACCTGAACAATCTAAATGATTAGCATGTTTTCCATCAGGTTTTCTGTCTAATTACTTCCTTCCTGCCATTTTCCTTGATAACATGTTTGTGATAATTGAGGACATAAAATCTTTGGCAGCATTCCCCAACTGGGTTAGTTGCGTTTTCCTCAGCCTCCCTATAACGTTTTATTTAATGTTCAATTTAAGGAAAGTCTAAACAAAAGGTTTTGAAATGACTAAATTATGAATATACATTTAACAAAGCACTCCAAGTTAAAAAAGTATTAGAATTCTGGATTGTTGTAGAAAGCTCTATGTCTTCTTAAAATTTTGCGTACATAGGAACCTCCTGCAGACCTTGTTAAAATGCAGAATCTTGGGCTTTGGGGTCCACAGAGCCTGGTTGGGTAAGTGTAGGATCCCCATGGAATCTTCCTAAACCTTGAAATGAGGCAGAATGCTCCTGAACATTCCATCGGGAGATACTGACCAGAGAGTGGTGGCTGTGATTTTTAGAGTTGGCTTTTATATCAAATGTTTGATCACCTGCTCAGTGCTGCATGTGTCCATCTGTCATCTTTAAAAAATTCACAGAGCGAGCCTGTGAGAAATACTCTCACCACTTAGCAATTAAAAAAACTCAAAGCCCTGTGAGGTTAAGGGAAATGGATCGGGAGGGCCAGGGTTAAGGGGCTGACTTGGAATTGAACCCACATTGTAGACCAATCATAAGGGTTCTTCCAGCGAAGGAAACTTATAAGAGATAAGGAAGGCTAAGATGGGGACAGCTTAAAATTGTGTTTTATTGACCTATTATGAAGGATTAGGAGGGAGGTAAGACAAGCAGATAAATAAACAGGTTCATGATTGAAACTGTGTAGTGTTCTTCCTTTCTCCAAAATAACTGATTTTTTTTAAAGATACAATAAAGGAGACTCATAACTTATCATTTTTTCCTGGGTATTGTAGTTAATTTTACCTTTGAATTCTACCTAATTTTTAAGTAGGCATGGCTCTTTGGCTGTAGAAAATTGGTCTTCTCTTCATTTTAAAGCCACATTAACATAGGCCGCCACCCTATCAAGTCTTATAAAAGATTTGAGCAGAATCTAAAGAAAACACTTTTCAACAATGGAATTGCACACTCTTCATCCAAGTAAAACCCAGACCCTTAAAACGTATTAACCACTTTTGAGTACCTGGGTGGCTCAGTCAGTTAAGCATTTACCTCAGGTCATGATTTCCTAGTTTACCTGTTTGAGCCCTGTGTTCAGGCTCTGTGCTGTCTGCTCAGATCCTGGAGCCTGCTTCAGATTCATGTCTCCCTCTCTCTTTGCCCTCTTCAACACACACACTCTCTCTCTCTCTCTGTCTCAAAAATAAATAAACATTAAAAAAATTGAAATGTATTAACCACCTAACCAAAACCATGGAAAGTTAGGGGAAATACTTCCAGGAAAGGTAAGAAAAATCACCCATCCCTAGAGTTTGTTCCTTATTCTATGTCCCTGAGAAGCATGTGCCATCCTCTCTGCCCAGCCAGTCAGAGCCAAACTCTATCAGACACCTTAGTGCTTGAATCCTTACCAACTGAGAGCCATCAATTATCGGGGAAAAGAATCATAGATTATGTATATCATCTAGGGAATAGACGAAGCTATCCAAAACAAAGAGGAAACACACTTTGATGGATGGTTTTGTGTAATGAGGAAATACGGGTAGAAGAACGGAACAAGACCAAGGGTGACTTTGGACCCGGAAATCACACACAGGCGTTAGCACAGTTGTGGACTGAGATTCTATTAGATGTAAATAAGTCCAGGAAATCCAGACTTATGTAAATCCTGCTTCCTATCTTCATGACATGAAAAGCTTATGTCAGTATCTGCTATTCTTTACTGCTTCCATCAAACAGTCCTGAAGAGGCCATAACTTCTGTGAGCCTCTCTTTCACTCTATAGACTTCATTTATTAAAAAAAATGAAGGAATGTGGGAGGAATGAAAATAAATATTATTTATTCTCAGCTGGGCACTTTTACCAGAGATTCTTTTTTTTGTTTGTTGCATAAACCAACTTTCTTTGTGACCTTAGTCAAGATACATTTCCTCTGCAATTGCCAGTTTCCCTTTATATGAATTAGAAGAGGAGGGAAATTTTAAATAAAGTCTCCTAATGTCCTCCACGGCATAACATTCCTCATTTGTATTTTATTTCACTTGTCATCTTACTTTCTCACAACAATTATCAATGTCTTCTGAATCTCATGGAGCAAATGTCAATTGCAAATCCTCTGAACTGAAGGGCATTTCCATTCTAAGAACAACAAAGGCATTACTGGGACTTCCAGCCCACATTGTCTCTTCAGTGCTTTCTGATTTGAGCCTCTCTGGCTTTGGAAGAAGACTAACCATCATTGGATGTTTTTCTTAACACCTAAGGTTTGTCTTCACCCAGGCGTGAGTAACGGGGAGCATCTAGGTGGACCTAAGCATTGACTGTGATTTTCCCTTTATCATATCTCTGGAACCCTGGTTCTCTGTAAATCTGCTTTAGAAGACTCCTGATGTTTCAGCTTGAACCATTTGCAAATATACTCGGGGAAGGGCCCAACTACCTACACATGTTTTAAGCACATACCACATGCCAAGCATCATGCTCTGTGCCATGCTGAGGATTCACTGGTGACCCAGATAGATTCCACTTCCATGAAGTTCTTTATGGTCCGATTCATGGAGGAAAGGAGAAATATGTTGAATTGAAAGACTAGGAGATGGGAACTGAAGCCCCTCACCTGCCCCAAGTCTACAACCAGATGAGCCAGGTGTTTTCCTCTGGGGCCATTCCAGCACAGGAAATAGTGGAAGACTCACTATGAACTGTGTGGCTCCTCAAATGAGCATAGACATACTGTTAGAAGTTCTCCTTGCTGACTTCATACAGTTGATCCTTGAACAACACGGGTTTGATATGGTGGGTCCACCTAAAAAGGATTTTTCTTTTCGATAAATGCAGTGCAGTACTGTAAATGTGTTTTGTCTTCCTTATGACTTTCTTAATAATGGTTTCTCTAGCTTACATTATTGCAAGAATTCAGTATATAATACATGAAACATACAAAATGCCTCTTAACTGACTATGTTATAGGTAAGTGTTCTAGTCAACAGTAGGCTATTAGTGGTTAAGTGTTGGGGGAGTTAAGGTCATACAAGGACTTTCAAGTGCACAGTGGGGTGGTGACCCTGACCCCTATGTTGTTCAAGGGTCAACTGTATTCTGAAGTGACAGTGAAGACAGTTGCTCTGAAAAACAGGCAAATTCTAGGAAAAACATGAAGGTAGAATGCTTTAATTTGGAATTTTCTTGCTAAATCTGCCATATGTGGTAGTTTTAATTTAATTGAGATAAAACACAAATTCTGAACCAGCACTAGTTATATATTTTCTAAATCTTGCCAATTTGGTATATAATGAAAATAACTAATTTTTCAAATGTAAGATATATTTATTTTTACTAGTTAAATTGAAAACTATTATTTATTGCTTTTATTATAAACTTCTGAGTCATGACATTTTAACTGTGTGTGTGTGTGTATGTGTGTGTGAGAAAGAGAGAGTGAAGATTTCTCCTTTGCTTATTTTATTATTGGTATATTGCTTTTCTAATTTATTAAAGACGTTTAAAAATATCAACTCTATATCTTTCCTATGTGTTGGAAATATATTTTTCTTAATCTGTTGGTTTTGAATATTTTATTATGTCCTTTTATGTACAAGAATTTTATAGTTTTGTTTTATCAATCCTACATACATTTTTGTTTATGATTTTTCCCCATGGTATTATTCTTACAGAGGCATTTCTTACCCTGTGGTTAAACTTATTTATTTTCCTTATAGTGGTTTTAAAATTTTATTGGTAATATTTTAAACTTGAAATCACGCTAGTAGATACTTGAATTAAGTACCAGATTTTTCCCAATAATTAACCAGTTTCCCTTGCATTTTTTTATTGATAAACCAATCCCATTCCTCAGATTTGACTTAATGCACTTTATCATAGAAAACAATAAAAAATAGATAAATACACGCAGATTCATATACACTTTGAAGTGTTTTGGCACTTCTGATTTTGTTTCCGTATTCTTTCTGTTGAAGCCAACCGCATACTCTTATGGGCCCTTATGCTGTTACTATTTGTGGATGTTAAAGATATTTCATTGTTTTCCTAAATAGTATGACTTTGAAAGACGACTAAAAATATGGAGCAGCTGAGGGGACCATGCCTCCTTAAGCACAGTCTGATGTCTGTTTACTAAGTTAGCAGACAGGAAATTGGAGAAGGGGATTGCTTAAGAGTTTTCTCCAAGTGAGAAATAATAGAAAGTGGTAACTGGGGGATGCAAGAAAGGCAAGATAAAGAGAAAATGAATCTGAGGTTCAATCTCTTGCCTAATTATAGCATCACCCAGCTTAAAGAACTGGACACTGGGGCAGATGGATTGGGCAGCCTTCCATGTTGACAGAACACCAAGAGATATAAATTAGCAATAGTCCATCTTTTCCTAATGCCAGTAGGCTGTCAGTTTCCGGAATGATCATCAGTATTAAGGTCATAATGGTTTTAATGAAGGTGTCATCCAACTGACACTTTGAAAATAAAGTGTGATCATGACTGAATTGGAGGCTTGGAATTGCAGACCTTAGAAAAATACTTCAGGAAACTTGAGAGCATTCCAATTACTTACGGAATTCTGTGTCAGCCACATGATGCACCCATTCATTTGCTTAGCATTAGAGAGATGTATTTGGATTGACATTCTTCAGAGCGCTCTTTCTCCCAGAGGGGGCCACTGAAGCCATCGTCCTGCTTTCTGGAGAAGCACAGAGACCAAAGCTTCCATAAATCCAGCTACAAGCACCTTTCAACCAATTAGACAAACAACATATACAGATGCCAGAAAACCGTAAATATGACACGATTTATCTGATTCAAAATGAGTTCAATGAACTGTTCCCTACAATTCATAGTAAGTGAACAAGCTAGTGATGTGTCTGGCAAAATTTCAGGCACTTTCTGTCTTTCCTATTGCTGCCAATGTTTGTAGAGAATAACTGTTTATCAGGACAGTTACATTCTTGGCTCAAATATGCAAAAGTGCTACCAGATTCCTAACCCGGTTTTATGTAAAATATACCTTTAAGTAAACATGTTTTCCTAGTGCGGGGGCCACACTGAATGTTCTGGAAGGCACACACAAGCCCTCACGTGGTTGGGTTAGAAATATTAAAACCCACATTCATTATTTAAACCTGAGTATTTTGCTTCTCTCACTTCTTAGGATTTAGAAAATGAAGTCATGTTTACTGCAGCAGGTCAGAGATGATGGGGATCCGAATGAGAGCAATGCAATGGCAAAGTCCAGTGAATGAAGACAGAGTCAATTACCAACAGAATGTGAATGGATTTGCTATGGGAGGTAGAAGAAACCACCAGGAGACGGGATTATATGGTAAGACAGGCACAGGCTAGCCTCCATGGATCTGTGGGAGGCCTCAGCTCCTTGCTGTGTGTCTTGGAGGAAACTGCATAACCTCTCAGTCTCCATGTCAGTTGATCTGAAATCCCTCCCTAAAGGGCTCTTGTACTAGCTGAATGCTTCATGCATAGTGTGCACTTAACTAATATCTGTTCTGCACCTTTATATTCATGTAATTTCCTTGATTCCCATGGCAACCCAGATGTCTTGTATCACCATCTCATCTCGTTGTTCTGGAAACTTCAATTCAGTCTTCTTCCCTTTTGCATCCTGTTGCAGATTCTTTCTGCACACCATATTTAGAATTACTATCCTAGACTATTCTTCCCACATACAATATCCTTATACAGTAATTGATGGTGGGTCATTATTTCTTGTGAACTAAGAGTCTTAGCTACTCATTGTCTGTGATGGGGTGGCTCTTCAGATATTAGCATAAGATTTTGGCAGATGTACTTGGGTACAGTAACAGAAGCTTAGGGCCAACACCATTTTACCCTTACCTACCAGGCCATCCCAAGAGATCACGTGTACCGAGAACGAGGAAATGCAGAGATGAGTTATTTAAGTTGGTTCTTATGAGAAAATCTTTTAACTGAGATGCAGCAACCTGAATCACCTAGATGTTTATATTTTATCCTTTTAATTCGGAGAAAGGAAAAACTACACATGCACGTTCATGCATGCCTTTGCAGAGGCAAACACATTTGCATATACATTTGTATTTACCCCAATCCCTCATATTATCTGTATCTACCTCTAATCTATGTGTAATTCTGATCTTCTCCCTGTACAGAATATTTCCCACATCTGATGAGGATCTATTTCCACTGCTTCCTCTGTATCTCCACTCACAGACCCCACCTGGCAACTGACATTGTCCACTCCCTGGCCTGATGGCTTTTGTTCTTGCCTCTCTAGAGTCTAGTCCCCACACTGTGGCCAGGTGGGATTTTAATTACCTAAGCCAAATTAATATTTGTCAATGTAAAATCCTCCAGTGGCTTTTTCTAATAGGAAGTACAAATCTATTTTACTCACTCTGACTGGAAAGAATCTACACATTATGGTCCTTTGCATCTTGGCAGACCCCTTTTCTACCGTTTTCTTCTCCATTGAATATATGCTACTGGTTTGCTTTTCTTCCTTGCTTCCTTCCCTCCCTCCTTCCCTTCCTTCTTTCCTTTTCTTTTCTTTCTTTCTTCTTTCTTCACTTTCTCCCTCCCTCCCTCCCTTCCTTTCCTCCTTCCTTCTTTCCTTCCTTCCCTTCCTTCTTTCTTCCTTGTATAGATATACTTGATATACAAATAATTGCTCTTATTTATATGCCTCTTGATGAATTTCTACATATGCATTATACGCTCATGCTATCCTCACCACAACCAAAGTACTAAACGTATCCACTATATTCAAAACTTTTTTGTGTGTCCTCGTGCGTGTGTGTGTGTGTGTGTGTGTGTGTTGGTAAGGATGCTTAACATGAGAACCAGCTTATTTACATCTTTTAAAGTGCAAAATACTATATTGTTGACTACAGGTACCAAGTTGTAGAGCATAGCTCTAAAACTTGAATTCATCTTGCTTCACAGCATTGAAAAATAATTCGCCATTTTCCTCTTGCCCTGGGTCCTTACAACCACATATTATTCTCTATTCCTATGACTTTGGTTATTTTTGACACCTCCTATAACCAGAACATGCAGTATTTGTCCTTCCGTCTTTTCCCTTTGTTGAAAAATCTTTGCTCTTTCTGATCTCTCATCGCCTGTTTCACACGATGCCCTGTCTTTTCACAACATTCTTCCCCAACATTCTAATAGAGCTGCATCCCAGTTACCATGCAGGTATTTTTCCAACGGTGCTTCTTTGTTGAGATTTCTTGTATCGATCCACCCTCTTCTTATATAAAGTCACTCTATAGCATGGCCATATTATAATTTGATTATGAATATTAATGCCTATCCTAAATTATTTATTTATTTACTTACTTGCTTATTATGATTGGTTGTCTTCTTAGCACCAGCACCTACACTGTGTATCAGTAACGAGAACAATGTGTATTCTAGCAGGGGACACTCACTCAACCCTTGCTTACTCATAAGTGAATCTGAAACAGGTCATACAAATTCATGCCACCAGATTGCCCCACTTTACAGATGGCTGAACATCCTTATTCATCCGGAAGAGAGTTGGGCTCCTACCACATTGTCCCTTCCTTCCACCATGGTGTGGTGATTTTTATTTTTCTCCATAATAACTTCCTCAAAACACAGCACACTTAGGAAATAGAGAGATAACAGCACAACATCTTATTTATTATATGTGTGAGAGTAATTTTTAGGGCCTTAAAATGTTATGTACAAATTTTATAGAGAAATGAGAGACAGATGACCCAACCTTATAGGTTTGGGTGGATGACGGCTCCCCAGGTCCCCGTATTCTGTGGCATCAAGATTATGGAAGTGTTCATCAACCTTCCACTTCCCATCCCATCCCCCAGTCCCCACATCTCGCTGCTCTTTTTTCCTGGGCTGCTTTTCTCACCAAGAATTTCCTCGTATCCTTGAAGCCAAATGCGTACAAGCCACATGCTTCTCAGAATCGAGGCAGCTGTCTTTAAAATTGTTTGTCTTTGTGTTGTTACTACATTGTTATTAAAAGTGCTCATTCATTTACTGATCCTTAAATCAGTGATTTCTTTGGGAAACTCTAAGAAAATGTAAATATTTAGAAACACTTTTACATTTTTGGCACTGCTTCCATCCACCTTCTTTAGTATTGCTTATAATGTCACTCAATACTCGTTATAAACTGGGAATGAAGTTAGGGTTATTTAGGGAGCTCTTCTTAAAAAAAAAATCAAAGCTGATTTTGTCCTAGTCACATTCAATCCTACCCAGACTGTGTGTGTGTGTGTGTGTGTGTGTGTGTGTGTGTGTCTGTGTTCTTTTGTTTTGTTTTATGTTCATCCCTTTGGTGATATCTGTGGATATTCAGTGTTACACTAAAAGTTGGTGAGATGCAATCAACTTAATTCCTTTTACATTTGATTGTTTTTGAAAAATGAGTTGAATTTCTTTTGTCCACACCAAAAAGTCGATGTGAACTGCCTGTTAAAATTGAAATAGAAGATAGGTAGCAAAGGCAGGAAAAATATGGTAATAAGTATATGGCTTCAAAAAAACTCTGAACAAGTTGGAATTTGTTAAGTCTGAACCTGAATTTCTAAATTATACAATTTCTAAATGTAGAAAAGCAGTCACATTTTCCTCTATCTTTTCCTCTTTTTATTGTCACCATACTCCCTACCATTGCAAATTGTCAGGAGAAGTAGAAAGAAAAAGAGACACAGGAGACTAATTATTCCTCAAATTACAGTTAATGATTTGGAAGCTGTTGAGATTTTATTAACTTATGCACTAAGTAATGACTGTTTTCAGTTTTTTGTTCAACCCTGAATTTTGCCAGCTCTGTGCTAGGCTCTGGAGGACTCCATGGGAAACCATGGACAATCCCTCCTCTGAAGATAGTTACAGTTCCACAGGGGACACAGACAATAGACACTCATGCCAAATAGGTTGGATACATGCTACAATCAGGAACATCACAGGGGTGCTAACAAATGTGCAGTACAAGGGTGGTGTTGGTGGAGGTACACCCCTTAGAGGAAAGCGACGTGAAGCTGAAAATTAAAGAATGAATGGGATTTACCTGGGTGAGGGAGGTGCTGCACACAGACCCTGGTGAGAAGGGACCCATGGGCTGCATCCGAAGGCTCTGGAAATGATGGGTGTGCTCAGGAGTAGAAGCAGCAGAACAGGCTGGAAGCATGGATGCCAAGGAGACCAACAAGGGACAAGCTGAGTTTTCCAAAGCAAAACGGGCCATCTGATATTAATATGGCTTGTGAGTCAGCTTCAGTAGTTGGGATTCCATTTTTCTGAAAATGGTAGGAAGTCACTGAGGGTTTTCAGCCAAAAGTTACAGAGGTATTCTTCCATGAGTAAGTCCGTTTGCTTCTCCAATCCTAGACCATAACCTTTAACGTGACAGGTCATGAAAATATGATGCAAAAGACAGTGAATGGAGAAGCACACACTTATTCCTAGAACAGTCTTCCATATGAATTCTCCGGTGGCAGAGTGATGAAATGGTTCAACGTGGACTTGTAAGCGGATGGCCTGGGAATAAATCTTACTGGGTGTCTGTGGGTAAATTGCTTTCTCCCCGTGACCTACTGTCTTTACTTATAAAATGGGGTGTTAATAGTGTCCTAATTCAAGACCTTGTAGAACTCACGAGTCATGCTGTTATTTGCACAGCCCAAGGGGTTTCATTCACATCAGAATCTGTATGACTGAATTGTGAAGGTTAGACGGGGTAGTATCTGTAATGGACTGAGAACAGAGCCTGGCCCACAGCAAGTGATACTGTTGTTATTATCAGTGATCTGGGACTTGCTCCACTCAACATTTATAACTTTCATTGTTTCTCTGTCTTGGATAAGTGAGATCACAGCCTGAGGCCCAGCCCTGACACTCACAGAGCATGGAACAATATTTCTAAGAGAGACCTCAGCCTATGACACCACCCTATCCTAACTGGAGGCCCTTGAGCACACTTGTTATCAAGCTCCCCGCATCCAACCCGAGTCCCACGCACAGCACCCAGCCCCTGAGAGCACACACATCTTCCTACCCCTGCAGCTGGGAAGTACATATACCTAATGGGTAGTTTGCCTTTGGAAGGAAAGGCTTTAGAAAATGACTCAGACAGGTCTGGCCAGGGGTAGGAAGCTATTAGGGATTTCAGAGGCATGTCTCAAGACAGTGGTTTAAAAGAAAGACCTAGGTTCTCAGTAGGTACATCAGTGCATCCCATGGCTGCATGGCCTCCATGCCCTGTGGGGTGGGACAGGGCTGCCGAGGGATGGAATGGGGCACTGCAGTGAGTGGGGACCCAGAGGAAGAGCCCTGGTCCCCAGGTCTACAAGTACCTTGAATAGCCATCCTTAGGAATATACCCCCTTCTAATTCCCTCTAGGCCCCTGGACACTGCCAGCCTCAAAAAAGAAGACAGAGACAGATTTTAATGTCATCACCATGATAAGCAGTAAAGAAGGTGTCCAAGGATGGGACCATTCCATCACCAGAAGTCTATCCTTCTTTCTCTTGGCTTAGGTCCCTTTGGGTGCTGTTATAGCTTTATTTTGGCACAGACACAGAGGCAGGAAAATGTTTTTGAAGAACGTAGTATAGAAGGAAGATCCCATGTTTCTCATAAACGCCTTCCTGCACGGAAAACCATTTCCCATGCTACACTGTAAGATCTCAGTATCAGAGGCCGTGTCTTGTCCAGCTCCATGTCAGCAGAGGTTCACAGGACATCTGGCTCCTGGCGCAGACCCACCACCCACCTCCACCACAGAATTCAGCCTGGCCAGTTAGACGCATAGGAAAGGACACCCATGCCACGCTAATCTAGCTGAACTGGAAGGAGCATGGCCTCTCTTTTCCTAAGGAGCAAAAATCAAAGTCTAAGTCATATTAACATGCTAAGGCATTGGATGCATCCCCTCTGGATATGCTATGAACTTTGGGTGCTTGGGGGGGGTCCAACCAAACAACAACTGGTGCGGTGATGATTAGTGAATACCAACGTTTTAGATGTTTGAAGAAATCATCCCATTTTTACTCTCCCTCCAATTTACTAACCCTTTGAGATTCTTCAATTATTCAGTTCCTCTTCAATGTTCGGGGTTACCTAGAATAAAAGACAGGGAATTGGAAATTCATCAAGCAGAAAATGTAATTAAAATGTGTCTGCCACAATGGAGGTATGCCCAAGATAATAATAGAAGCAGAGAGAAAAAAATATTGAAGACAGAGCCTTTAGACTATAAATAGATGGAATAAGAAAGAATGACTTTTCTTTCACGTATTTGATATTACTTACAGGAAGTCTGCTTAGTTGGGTTGTAATCCCATGGTCAAAGCCATGGAGCCAAAACAAGGCTTTCCCTGGCATCAAGGTACGTCCAAAATACAAGCAACTCTAGAGCTTCATGAGCCCCCTTCTTACTTCTCAGACTCGAGAACAAGATGAAATCTTAGAGGTAAACTTTCTCTCACCCAATGAAATCTCCTCTCATTGCGCTCAAATTTCAGATGTAAAAAGCCTTGTAATTTCAATATAACACACCCACAAAAATGACCCTTTTAGAGAAGATTGTGATGTTCTCTTTGCTATGTGTTCAGCTTCCTGTTTCTCCTTTTCTTATTTAAAGGATGAGGTAATCAACAGAATGTGCCTTGTTCACAAGGCCTTTGCTGCTCTGTGTTCCTGCTTCAGCAAGAAGTTCAAGAAGTAATTTGCATACCGCGTGCATAATCTACTTCTGGGAAACAAGTTCTTGATGTTTCCTTTAAAACTCTCTCTTTTGCCTTCTTGGTTATTCATCCTGATGCATCAGAAGCCTGAATCAGAATTATCAAAGTGACAGCCTAGAATCTAGGTACTAAGAAAATACTTTGTTCTGCACTTCCCACTTAAGTTTTTCTCTTTTGCCAGTGAAGCTCCAATGTGAGTGATTTGCAATTCAGGTTATGCCTCCGTGTGCTTCCATAGATTCTCTGATTCTCTGAGGTGTGTTACAGGTGTCTCAAAATACACTTGAACCAAATTCTTCATCTCTTCAAAACCTGCCAAGGGAATACCATATGGCACTTTAGGGAAAACGATGCCACAAAAAAAGAGCAAATAAAAATTAAATTAAAAAAATAGTATATTTGACATCTGGTGAGTTTGATAATCATGCGACACTTTACACCTATAGATTTCAAAATACGGAATACATTTTAGAATAAAAGAATAGGTACAATTGGCTTTCGATGTAATCAAAGTCATCTTCAGGCCACTGTACCAGCTTGCATAACTGTGAATATAAAGAATTCACTCTATCTTCAGATTTCAGGCAGTGTAAATTTGATGTAAAAATTCCGACCACTCCCAGGGTGCCTGGGTGGCTCAGTCGGTTAAGCACCCAACTCTTGAGATTCTGGCTCAGGCCTGTGAGATCCAGCCCCACATCTGGCTCCGCACTGACAGTGCAGAGCCTGGTTAGGATTCTCTCTCTATTTTTCTCTCTCCCCCTCTTTCACTCTCTCTCTCTCAAAATAAATAAATAAACTTAAAAAAATTCTGGCCACTCCCATAGCACATAGTGAGTGTCCTTTTTATCTTATATTATTCTCCATGGCTATTAGTGAAAACCACTGTGAAGCAAATTATCCTTGTGGCCAGTAAACACTTAAAGAGCACCTATGGGTGCAGAGTTGCCAGCAAACTGCTGACACAGGCAGCTGTCCTATGTTTACATGAGGCTAATCTTACTCTCAGAATTTCTCTGGCAACCAAAAGCATTTGCCCAACACAAAGTACTTAGTATTAATTCAGAAGAATTCCAGTAGTTAAGACCCTCTGGTTTAATCCTAGAAAGGTGACTGTTATAGCTTACCTTAGCGTAACTAGTGCCCAGCTATTTCTAATTTCCAGATGAAGGCAGTAAGTTTCCCAGAGCATATGGATTTCACATTCACCACTTGATAACTGTGTACTTGGCCCAGTGACAGGACATGAAATATGGATGCTTCTGTGTGTGTGTGTGTGTGTGCGTGTGTGTGTGTGTGTGTGTGTGTGTGTGTGTGTGTGTGTGTGTGTGTTTAGGACGGGAGGTGGGAGAGCACTTAGTTCATACCAACTTTGTTCTGCTTTGTTCTGGTTATTACAACTCCTTGAAGAGGTATTATTACTGTTGTCATTGTGTTCTTTTGTTTTGGAAGTGAGGAAACTAAGGTAAATAAGGCTCAGCCACCCATCCAAGATTGCAGAGATGTGGGGGGCACCTGGGTGGCTCAGTCAGTTGAGTGTCTGGCTTTGGCTCAGGTCATGATCTGGTGGTTCCTGATCTGTGCTGACAGATCAGAGCTTGCTGCCTGCTTCAGATTCTGTATCTTCCGTTCTCCCTGCCCCTCCCTCACTTGTGTTCTGTGTCTCTCTCTCAACAATAAATAAACATTAAAATTTTTTTCAATATTTAAAAAAAAATTGCAAGGTGTGGGTGTAGCCAAGATACGGAATTAGGCAGACTCCAGAGCCCACAAATAAAGTAGAAATGAAAATCTATCTAATGCTACTCATGCTCTGGTCAACGAGGGGAAGAAATCTCTTGTGCCTTCTGTACTGCATATATTATTACTAAACACATACTGTGCATCAGATGTCATGCTAATGGTAAAGGTGAGTGGATGTCCACTCCTCCCCGTGAAGAGTCCTGGACAGGCGAGAGACACATAAACAGGTAATGCCCTCCAGGGAAGAAGCTGGCTAATGTTCCTGGAGTCTCTTGCCCAAGCCCGGAAGTTGTCCTTGGATTCCCTTGACCTGCCTAGAACCCCCTTTTCCTCTCGTTGCCTCTGAAACACAGAACAGCAATCAGTCAGGAATCGTCTTCCTGTGAATGATGCATTTGGTCTCGACTTTATTTTGCAAACTCAGACAAATTCCTTAACCTTCCCCATCCAGGGCTCTCATGTATAAAGCAGAAATAATCACACTGACCCAGCCTCCCGGGGCCGAGGTGCAAATCGGGTTAGCTAATATTTGTAGATTGTTTTGGAAATGTTAAAGACTAGGGGTTTTTAAGACTGCACCGTGGTGTAATAAAGAGACATAAAACCAGAAAGCAGAACGAACCATTCTTTGGAGCCCTCGCATAAATGGTTGGAGCCAAAGAGATAAAAACACAATTATAATGAAGACAGTGAGGTCTGAGCTAGGGCAAGGAATTACATCATCACTTCTGAAGTGAGTGAGAAGACACTTCGTGGCATTCCTCCAAAGGAAGAGAGGGACACATAAAGGAGAAAGGCAGGCTCTTGAGGAGGAAGGAGCCCGCTGAGCCCAGCACTAATGACTGATTTAATGCCTCATGGATTCGGCAAACATTCTGCAACACGGTCCACATCCTCATCATTTCTCTTCTGGCAATGCTGCCAACGTTCCTTCCTAAATATGGAATTGCCTAGCGCTCTGGATGTCTCTGTCTCTCTCCATCTCCCTGACTCTTTCTTGCTCTCTTCCTGCTAGTCCTGTCTACAGAAGCAGGAGAGCCGGAGCTAAATGGAAAAGTGGGATATGTTGCTTAGGCTCCTTTAGCTGGCTGTTGGCGAACAAAATCATCCAGGTGTTTTGGGTATGGCATCCAAGGCACCCAGGATGGGCCAGATCCCCGCCCCACCCGTGTCCTCCAGCCCTCCGCGCTCTCTGCTCACAGCTCTGGCAAATGACAGGCACAGTGTGTGTCATGCTTCTGTGCTGTGTCCCTTCCTGTATGGCCGTCTTCTCTGTCTATCCACTTGCCACGTGGACCAGATGTGTGTGTGTCTAAGGCCCCCACACGGCTCCTTCCAAGGTGCCCATCTCAACAACAGCCCTGTCTTTCACACTCTCCAGTAGCCCCATGGGGGGTGCCTACAACTTGGCTCTGGAAGTTAGTTTCCCAGAGAAAAGACCATGCTTCCCTGTGTTCTGTGTCCCTACCACTTGTCACTTAGCGGAGGTTTCCAGTAAATGTGTGGGAGCAGAGCAGAAAACAAGAGGGAATCAGGAGGATGGAGAGAAATGCATTTGGAAGGGATGGAGGACAGGACACAGCTTCTGACCTAACAATCTTGTGATCTACTATGGGAGAAATTTTAAAAGAAAGAGTAAAAATTTACTACTACTATTATATTATTTCATGTTCCCTTCGGCCTTGGGACACCTGGGTGGCTCGTTCAGTTAAGCATCCAACTCTTGGTTTCAGCTTTGGTCATAATCTCACAGCTGTGGGGATTCAAGACCCGCATAAGGCTCTGCCCTGGCAACGTGGAGGCTGCTTAGGATTCTTTCTCTCCCTCTCTCTCTCTCTGCTCCTTTCCAACTTGTGCTGTCCCTGTCTCCCTCAAAATAAATAAACTTATAAAATATTCCCTCAAGCCTCTGAGAGTAGTTTATCATTAAGCCCTTTTGCATGTGTATAAAATGAGGTGCAAAGAGTTAACTCATCCATGCTCACACAGCTAATAAAGGGCAAAGCTCATAAGGGACAAAGCCCACTGTTGGCAGCAGGCGGTCTGAGCGATAATAGAGGTGTGAGTTCACTACCTCAGGAAGGACAATCTCCCTCAAGGTGGCGGAGAGTTTTCCAAAGGCTACACCATTTTATCTGGAAACGTGATCTTACTGCGTACAGAGAAGAGAGAGCATTCTGAGCAAACCGATACATCCAAAGGCACAGCAACAGGAGGGTGAGAGGTATAATCAGACAGGGGACGAGTAAGCCAATCGTCCTGGGCAACTGACCTGGAACACTGAGGGGAGGCAGTGAGAGACCCGGAAGAGAGAGGATGGAGGGCAGTGCTTTAGGAAGAGCCGTTGACGCCATGCTCAGTGGTTTAGGCTGTTCCAAAGGGGAGTCATAAAATCACAGATCTCTCTAGAAGATCAGAAAGCAAATTGCCACATTTTAAAAACCCCTGGATAACAGCAGAGAGTGAGGTTGGTGAAATTAGGGTAGCTATCAGAACTTCTGGACTTCAGAAGAACTAAATTGACTTCAAAATGAGCAAGAGAACAGCGTGGTGATCCAATTCACTCAGCATCACTGTGAGCAAAAAGCAGCCGAACGAGATCCTGGAGACGACAAAACACATGCCAGACGCCAATGATCAAAACTGGAATGCACCCCTTCAAAACTGGCTGAAAGGCCACGATGCGTACAAGGCATGAGCGGGAAGTGTACGTCAGAGCTGATAAAAACCACTGAAGTCAGGTGACAGAACTCACAAGAGAATTATAAATAATAGGACTGAATTTTAGAAAATAAGAACCAATCATGTGGATCTGAGGCAAATAGACATGATAAATACTACCTGAGGAGCTCTGCCTGTGTGTCCGGAAAGAGACACCTCACGGCGCCTCAAGCCTGCCTGGAACTTGCCTCTGACTCTCGTGCTGGGGGGCACGGGCTTTCCTGGGGCATGAAGAGAAGATGAGAGGCAGCAGGTCTGGGGCACACGGGGCCTCATGGATAGCTGACAGGGCCCTGCGGTCGGAAACAGCCATGATGGCAGGGCCCAGCAGGCACGGTGTGGCGGGGGCGGTGGTGGCAAATGGCACCGGGGGCACTGTCCGGCGGAAGCATGCCAGAGGAAGGAGGCTTGCTCCCAACCCCATCTGCCAGGCCTGTCCCTGAGCAAGTGACTGATGAGCTAAATAAGGGAGGAGGCTCAGAAGCCTGGGGACCAACAGCTGATTCTCAGGGAACAGAAGGGAGATCTTCAGGTGATTGCGATGTTTCTCTTCACCTGTGGGTGGAGCGCAGGCATGCCACTCACGTTTGAAGGATAGTTACTTTTTATTTAAAGTTTTATATATTTATTTTGAGGGAGAAAGAAGCATGGGAGGAGCAGAGAGAGAGGGAGAGAGAGAGTCCCAAGCAGACTCCACACTGTCAGCACAGAGCCAGATACGGGGCTCGAACTCATGAACCATGAGATCAGGACCTTAGCTGAGTTCAAGAGTTGGACACAACTGAGTCACCCAAGCACCCCTTTATATATATTTTCTTTTATGACGGTGGGCTGTGTACAGCATCCTGCCGGAAGGAACTTCAGGACAACTTACACGTGGAAAATTGCCTTCCATTTTGTAGTATTTATCAGATTTTTTGAGGAAGGATGCAGGGAAGGGGCTGAGGAGAGAAGAGCAAAATGGCAGAGTAGTGCAGCAGCGGGGAGGGAGCCTCGCGGCAGAAGGGCAATGCTGGGGGCTCTTCCCGGTTCTGCCTCTGAGCACTGCAAAGTGTGTCTACTCCCTCAGCTTTTCTCACCTGAGAAATGAGAACATCGAGCTACATGATTTGTTTCACATTAGTCACTGTACATCTCCGAAAGCTAGTTAGATCAAGCTGGTGCTGGATAGCTTAGGGAGAGCCTCACACCTACAGCAGGTGTTGGAGACATTGATCGAGGGGTGGTGTGTGTGTGTGTGTGTGTGTGTGTGTGTGTTTCCTCCCGCTGACGAGCCCGTGTCCAGGGCAGAGGAGTCTTCTAATGATGCCTCTGCCTGTGAGCTGCTGGGATTTGCCAGAATCGTGTGGCTATTAGAACCCATCCGGCCTCCCCTTCTCTCCGTTAGTGCACTCCCCAGCCAGCCTTCAGTGAGGTTTACTGCCCCTGCTCCAATTCTTCAAGTTCCTGATGACACTCACTCCAGTGATTTACAAAGCTGTTACTCCAGAGCGATGTTTGCAGCAATAAAGAATTGTCTTGTAGGCGTGTTCTTTCTTTTCAGATTATTTACGGTTTCCCCAGGCGGCGTTTCTCCCACAATCTCCACACTAAATCAGGTGCCCCGTCCTGTGGATGCTCCCTCCTGAGCATCCCTCAGAGCTGTCTCCCCACTCTGATCCTTCTCTAAAGGCAGGGGGTGGGCACCACCTTCATTCTCTCTGTCCTGCTCAACCACTGCCAAAGACTCTACACCCCCCCTCCATGGTTCATTTTGCTGCTTCTGGAGTGATTACGCTTATTCCTAAGATGAACATATCGCCTTGTAACCTTCCTTATTTAAAATACTTCAGCTTCTCCAAGTTGCCTTGAGGATACCCTCCACATGCCTGCCAACATATCTTAAGTTCTAAATTAATAGTATTAGTAGCAAACAGTAAGAGCTAACTATGTGCCAGTGTGCTGAGTGGTTTACATACGTTAACTTACAACAGAACACTAGGAGAAATTTCCATTTCCCTGGTGAAAGAACTCAGGCACAGAAGTTTCAAATAATTCTCCAGGGGTCAGGCAGCCGGCAAATGCAGAGCTATCTCTCCAACTTCTCCAACTGGGGCTGTGAATGCAAAATCTGTGCTCTTACCCCCTCAACCCCTCCTTTTTTTTTTTTTTTTTTTTTACCAGCCAGAGACAGTGCAGGTGGGGGAAGGGCAGAGAAAGAAGGAGACGGAGAATCTGAACCAGGCTCCGCACTGCTAGCAAAGAGCGTGATGCAGGGCTCGAACTCACGAAACCACGAGATCATGACCTGAGCTGAAACCAAGAGTCAGTTGCTTAATGGACTGAGCCACCCAGGTGCCTCTCACACTCAACCACTTTAACCTCACTGTCCTTATAAGCTGAGCTCTGTTTCCTCTGCCAGTTCATGGTCCTGAACTTCAGCCATATGGTGCACAGCATTTTGGATACAGATTATCTATCTATCTATCTATCTATCTATCTATCTATCTATCTATCTACCTATCATCTTTCTCTGTATCTATATCTCTATATCTCCAGTTCTTGGGACATGTTACCTTCTCCAGGAAGCTCTCCCTGACTTACACACAATCTGCACATTGCTCTTCTAGAACTCTGTGGAGCTCTCTTAAAGTACGTACCACCTTTGTTCTATACCCAACTTGGTCATGGTGTTTAGTCTTTTTTGGGGGGGGGGTTGTTGAACTGCACTTGATAATATTTTGCAGAGAACATTTGCATCTGTGTTCATGAGAGATACTCATCTATAGTTTTCCTTTCCTGCAATGCTTTTGTCTGGTTTGGGCTTTAGAGCGATGCCAGACTCATTGCATACATTAGGAAATGTTCCATGGCTTCTGTTATCTGGAAGAGTTTGCAACGAATTGGTACAATTTCTTCTTAAATGTTTGGTAAGATTCACCACTGAAATCATCTGGCCTGGTGTTTCTTTTTTAGAAAGTTATCATTATTGATTTAATTTATTTAATAGTATTGGACTATTAATATTATCTATTTCTCCTTGTGTAAGCTTTGGTGGTTTGTGCCTTTCAAAGCATTTGTTCATTTCATCTAAGGTACAAATGTGTGGGCGCAGGGGCACCTGAGTGGCTCAGTTGGTTAAGCATCCAACTCTTGATTTTGGCTCGGGTCATGATCTTATGGTTTGTGAGATCAAGCCCTGCATCAGGCTCTGTGCTAACAATGCAGAACCTGTTTTAAATAAACATTTTTTAAAAGTTTGTGCACATAGAATAATTTATGGTATTTGTTATCTTTTTGATGTCTGATATTAGTAATTTATATTTTTCTTTTTTTTCTATACCCAGAAATTTATCAAAATTACCACCTAAGTGTTCTTGCCAATTTTAGCTCCAATGTCTTCTGTTCTGCTTAAGCAAATCTGAATTGTGACTCTCCAGATTCACTTATCTTTCTGGATTTCATGGTGGCAGTTTTCCCTGAGGCCTCAGTCCCTGATGGGTCTAAGATAGGTCATGATTTTCAGTTTCTTTAAGATTCTGTTGTGGGGACAGGAGGTACTTCACCTATTGGATCTGGAACTGGATCTCGATCTCACCTTTTATTTAAGTGTTCTGCACCCTTCTTCAGGTTGGTGAATTCTTACCATTCATGTGTGCCTTTATTTCTCCTTCATGTATACCTAGCAGGTGGTCTGGAATTGTCCACAGCTTCAGTGCCCACACGGATGCCCTTGTATTCTTGTGGGACACAACCTATGTGTCCGCTCCCAGCTATTGTGTGCTTTGCTAAAAGGCTCGCATATGAGATTTAACTCAGACAAGTGGCTCAGGGCTCCCAAAGCTGCTATGTTTCCATGAATAGCCAACATACCTTGAAGTGAAGTTTGCTTTGGTAGCCAAGCAGCCACCAGTGTGTGATTATAAACATCCAGCCCTCTTGCCTCAGGTCAGGACCACTTCTGTCGTCACACTTGCAATCCAGATATTCCTGAAGGATTAGTCTGAGTCTGAGCCCTCACATGGAAAATGTGCCCTCATTTTCTGATTCCATCCTCTCCTGCTTCCTCATTCCCCCACCAATACCGGTCCTACTGCACTTCACTCTAACACCTGAATATGTGTCCAGGGTCTACTTTTGGGAGACCTAACCCAAGGTGATTATGTAAGTCTTGTGCACATTTTTTTCAACTAAATGGAGATATGGGTCAGGATTTATTGTTCTGCATGTGGATGGCCAATTCTTCCAGCACCATTTATTGAAAATACAATTCTTTCTCCGTTGACTTGCCTTCTCACCTTGTTGAGAATCAACTGATCGTATGTGTGTGGATCTATTTCTGGGCTCTTTGTTATGTCCCATTGATTTATTTCTCTGTGCTTTTGCCAATAGGAGGCTGTCTAGATTATTGTAGCTTTAGACTACATCTTGAAAGCAGGTAGCTGAAGTCCTTCAACTTTGTTCTTTTGTAAATTGTTTTTGCTACCTTTGTTTTTTAGCTTTTCAAAATAAGTTTGGAATTTGCTTGTTGGTTTCTCCAAAAGTCTTGCTAATACTCTTTGGGATTATGTTTCATCTATAGATTAAGATATTGGAATTGATGGTTTAACAGTGCGGAGTCTTCCAATTCAATACAGCATGGTACATTATGCTATTAATTTAGCCTCCTTTCAACTCTCTCTTCACTTCTTTGTATACAAATCTTGCACATATATTAAGTGTATTTTGAAATGTTTTATGTTTTTGTGTATTTTTACCAATTTTCACTTTTCATTACTAGTAGTATTCAGAAATATGATGGATCTCTTATACTAATTTTGTATCCTGTAATCTTAATAAACTCATTTATTAGTTCTCATAGTTTAGTACCTTCCAAACCCTAAATTGGTCATGGCATATTTTTCATTTAATGTATTTATGAATTCCACTTTCTAATATTTTTGTAAGAATATTTTGTGTTCAAATAAACAGGTCATGTTGTTCTGTAATTCCTATTCCTTCTGATGTCTTTGTCTGGTTTTGGTATCATGTTGGCCTCAAGAAATGAATTCAGAAATGTTTCCTTCTCTTCTATTTTTGTAGAACAGTTTGCACAAAATGGGTAATTTACCCTCAAAAGTTAGGTAGAATTTGCTGGTGAAGACTTTTGAGCCAGTAGTTTTCTTGTTTGGAAGGTATTCCATTTTTTTTCAAAAGTTATAAGATATTCATATTATCAATTTTTCCTTTATTGAATTTTGCTAGTTTGTGTCTTATGAGTGAGTGGTGCATTTCATCTGAGATGTAGAATGTGTGTGTTTATCCTATGTTTCTTTTTTATATCTTTCTTGCATTGGTGTTAATCTCTTTTAGCATTTCTGATGTTGGCAATGTGTGACTTCTGTCATTTTCTTCTTGGGTCAACCTGGTTATATATCCTTCAGTTTTATTGATCTTTTTGGCAAATTTTATTTTTTTTTTGTTTCATTGATTTTCTATTAGTTTTGCTGTTCTCAATTTCATTCCAATCTTCTCTCATCATTATTGTTTCAATTCTTCTGCTTGTTTTGGGTTTAATTTTCTCTTCTTCTCCTTCATTTTTTAAGGCAGAAATGGAGAGTATTGATTTCTTAACCATTATTTTAAAAATTAACTTATTTTGAAAAATATTTAAACATGTAATGCCTCCAATCTCCTTCTCAGAACTGCTCTAGTCACTTTCAACAAATTTGCTTTCTTAAGTTTTCACTCTGCTCAGTTAAAATTATTTTTTGGTCTCCCATGTGCCTTCCTCTTTGATCCATGTGTTATTCCTAAGTACATTGTTTGCTTTCAAAACTTGGGATTTTTTTCATCTCTCTTTTTATTACCAATTTTAGTTTCATTCCTGTAGGACCAGAGAACCTGTGCTGTGTAATTTCAAATGAATGATAAGGGTGCCCCTGTGTGATTTTGGATTCCTGTGTTGTTCTCTGCTCTGTTAGTTCTGTGAGTCATGTTTAAGGAAGGTCTGCTTTTAGGCTCACATGCATTAAGTATTATTTTGTCTTGTTTTGCTTATTTACCCCTTTATCATCATGTTATTATTACTATGAATGTCCTTCTATATCTAGTAGTAACGCTTCTTCAGAGATTTTCTTCTCTTATGAATATAGCAGCCATTTCAGTTTTATTTTGATTAGTGTTTGCATGGTGTGTCATTTCCCATAATTCTTTTTAAATGTTGTTTTGTAAAAACAAACAAACAAATGAAAAAGAAAAGGTATCCTGTTCATTAGAACACTTGAAGTGAACAGATCGGGCACAAACTGGGAATATCAAACAGTATTATCCATATATTTTATATTTTATATATGCATCTCTCTTTCTCTCTCTATAGGATGGCATAGCTTTGGTTCTATTCAAAATAACTCTCTGCTAGAAGGAGGCAAATCCTAGTATGGGACTGTAGTGTACTTTGAAGGTTCATTTATGATTTCTCCAATCTTTCAAATCTGAATTTAATAATAATAAAAGTAGCGATAATAACAGTAACCAAAATGCTGATGCTAACAACAGCTCGATCTCCTTAAATGTACTATGTGCTGGCTTTACCTACTTAATGTTACTTACTTTTCCCAAGAGTCCAGTGGATTAAATCCTTCTATTACCCCCATTTTATGTCTTGGGGGTAGGCAACTTGCTAACGATGCC
This sequence comes from Suricata suricatta, assembly GCF_006229205.1. Taxonomy (NCBI): domain Eukaryota; kingdom Metazoa; phylum Chordata; class Mammalia; order Carnivora; family Herpestidae; genus Suricata; species Suricata suricatta. Next base: position 73,304,727 of record NC_043714.1, on the reverse strand, counting down.
ACCACACCCACAATGATTCTGTTTTTCTGGCTACCCAATCAAACCATAGACTAGGTACTGCTGTGAAGAAAGAAACTTGACTGCTGTAGTTAGGATTGCTCATCAGTTGACATTAAGAAAGAGGGAATTTCCAGGCAGGATTGACTGAATTCCAGGAGCCCCTAAAATCATGGGATTTTCTCTGGAGGCAGTAGGAGACGAAGGTGCAAAGGGAAGTCAGAAAGATTTGGAGCACGAGAAGGACCAGCTGTGCATGGATGGTCTGAAGATGGAGAGGACCAGTGAGAAGGAATGTGAACGATTTTCTGGAGAAGAGAGGGGCTTGCAGTTAACTCTCTCATCTCAGGAAACAGACCCCAGTCCTCCAAGCATAAGGAAATAGATTTTGCCAGTTTCCTGAAGGAGCTTGAAAGTGGATTATTCTCCAGATCCTGCAGATAAGAAAGAGGTCGACCATCCAACACCCATTTCTGGCTTTGCAAAGACATTAAGCAGAGTCCAGTTGAACGGGCCCCATTATCTCACCTACAGAACCGGAGTTTCACAAATGGGTAGTGCTTTGAGCTGCTAAGTTTGGGATGATTTGTTACAAATCAAGAGAAAACTAATACACAGTTAAATAGAACTTAGAGTGAGTGCACAACTTGCCCCGTTTAGTCTGACTCAAAAACCTTTGCTTTCTACCAATATGCTAATGCAAAAAACAAAAAACACAAAACACAAAAAAACCTTTTCCTGCTATACATTTAAACTCCTTTCCCCTCTGCAAATACCAAATGCTCTTTTTTGTCACTATTACCAACCATTTATCTTTCTTTGCATTCTCAGAGGCTTCGAGCACCACACAAGCACATAGCTGGAGTTCAAGAAAGGAAAAGTCTCATTAAACTGATTGGGATTCTTAAATCTGATGCATTTCCTATTCTCCCTCAGATCTTAAGCTGAAAAAGATTTTAATGAAGCTTGCATAAATCAGAGTGGCATTATATGGTCTAATAGTTAACTAATCTTTAATTGTGCAGTACTTTGAAATTTAATGACCATTATAGAGAATTCTGTCAGGAATAAAATGAACCAGGGAGGCTCACAATAGAAGAACAAAGTAGAAAAATGCTCATTGCTGATGCTTAAAGTGGCATTTCTGTTGCTATCTTCCTTGGGGAGGTTTTGCAGCAAAATTAAAATTGGGTCTATTGTTCGACTGTTTTTGATATTTTCTTTTCCTATTGTTTGCTGACTGGAGTTGTCATGTGTTGACAAATGAAACAATAGGAACAAATCAATCAAGATTTTTCTGTGTGCAAGGACAATAGGTCCAAAAAACAAAGGGTGGAGAAGGAGATGTAACCTGATTTGCTTTCCTGACAAAAAGGCTTCTAAACATTAAAACAGAAAACACAAAGATGTAAAACAACAGCAACAGTCAATGCCAAATAGAATTTAATCATTTTACTTCATAAAAATATTGCTTGAAAGTTTATAGAAACATTTCAAAAATTTAACCAGATTCATCAGCCATATCTTGAGCTCCTCCTATGGACCAAGTAACTGTGTTTCACACATTATCTAATTTCTTTTTCAGTATTGTTATAGAGAAAGTAAAGCAGGATTTTCCCATCAACCTACAAATGACACAACAAGGTATTCAAAATACTCAGGAAACATTCTCAAATGCCAAAAACTTATTTGTAGCATAATATGAAAAAGTAGCATGAAGGCAGATACAAACAAATATTTCCATGGCTATTATAAAAAGTCAAAATTGAAAAAATAGACTCACTAATCCAAAAAATGTTATAGTTACATGCTGAATAACCATATTTACCAAACTCAGAATGCTCATATGAGAAAGAACAGTGAAGATATCTGAAATTCAGTGACCCAGAATAAACAAGGCATGTAGGCCTTTGCATATGCATGGCTACCAATGATGCCACAAATGAACACCTTCTTAATTCATCTTGACAAATCAAAGCAACTCCTATGGATATGGATGCTCTAATATAGAAAGTTCACTTAAAAATAAATAATATAGCCTTTATGTTAAGAGTATGGCAATCTCCATCCTAATGAGTTGTTTTCTGTATACAAAGAAATATTGTCTCAAGTAGGAGCAGGGTGGTCAACATGAATCCAAATGACAGAGTCCCATTGGCACCATGTTCTCTGGTGCTGAGACAGGGGATCTGCAACAGCCCGCTCACCCCGAGGGTGCTTCCCAGCATTAGGGATCCATAGGTTAAGGCCATGAAAGACACCGCCCTGTGGAGTTCTGTGCTGAGTTCAAATTCACCAAGCCAAGAGCTGTTACTAACCTGAAATCCTCATAGATTTGCTTTTAAGAAGAAAAGGTTCCGATCAATCAAAACAAATGTCCAGGTTACTTTGGCAAAACTAGTCAACTCTGCATAAGTTAATTAACTGGCATCCTGATGTGCACATTCATCTCTGCTTGAGGTGAGTCCCAGAAAGTCTGACTCACTCTTGAAGTGACCAAATTGAGCTGGTGGATGGGCAAACCTCAATTTCGCTCTAGCTCTGGCAATGGCCTTGTGAGCCTGGCACACACACACAAGTCCCATGTGCCCATCCTTTCAAGAAAGCTACCATCTGCCCACTGATGATAGACTGTTGTTCAGCAAATACCCCCTTCTCTCCTTCACCAGTTGGGGTGGAGTATATATCCCTGAATCACTGACTTTGCACTTGGCCATGACTTGTCTTGGACAATGGAATGTGTAAGGGTATGACACAGGTGGAGAGGTTATTCATGTATGAGGTTTCATGTGTCCTCTTGTGCTGCTGTTATCCTCCAAAAGAGGCACAGACTCCAGATGGCTCCTGACTCTGCAGACTGGGCCTTAGAAGCAGAGCAAAGCCAGATCTTATGTGTAGCCCGTAGACAAGTTCACCAGAGCCAGATGAGACATCATTGTCCCTGCTGAGCAAGGAAAGCAGTGTGTGATGTTGTATGGCACTGAGATTCTAAGTGTTCTGTTACATAATATAAAAACTAGATAGATACATAGATACATAGGTAGATAGATAAATAGACGATAGATAGATAGATAGATAGATAGATAGACGATAGATAGATAAATAGACGATAGATAGATAGATAGATAGATAGATAGATAGATAGACGATAGATAGATAGATAGATAGATAGATAGATAGATAGATAGATATAGACAGACTGAAACATATACATTTGGCTAATATACTCTGCTACTTATTGCAATTATTTTTTGTTTGCTTTTGTATTTTCCTTGACTTGGCCTATTTCCATTTAGATAACATTTCTGCCCAGCTCTGACCTCCAGAGTCAATGCTATTTACCAGAGTATCTGTTTCTGTCTGTCCCCTGCATTTGGTTTTTGGCCTCAGACATTTCAGTATTTAGACCCTCGCTTTCACCAGTGAACGAGTGTGCCCCCAGGCTTCTTGGGTCTCCTGCATTGCCTCTGATTAGAATTCTTTCCCTTATTTCCAATTTTCTGAAACTAAGACGCAAACTTGCATCCTGGTTGGGCCTGCTCTGGCTCTTCTACAGCAGGACCAGCAAAGGGGAGGCCTTGGGTTCTGGGCGTTTAGCAAGGTCAGGCCACTCTGTGACGTCCAAGGCAACAACCAGACACCCTGTCTTCTCGGGGCAGACCATGATGGTGCTGAGAAAGGGAGAAACAACAGAAACCGGGGGTCCCCTAAACCCTAACATGTTAACTGGGAAGTGTGAGGCTGGGAGCGCAGCTGGGATTTATTGTGTCTCTATTAGCCCCAAAAGTCAGCTTCTGTGTTGTGGCCAGCTTCGACCTCTATAAGACTCAATTTAGGTATAGTAGAACAAACTGTCCTCTCCTGCCTCTATTCTCAAGCCCAGGATTGTTACTCAACATTCCTGCCAACCGCCATTCTGAATTTCCTCAGTCAGCACCTCAGTTGTTGGGTGGTGTAGTTAGTTGGAGGAGGGGACCCCTGAGTCTGGTTCTCTGAAGCTTCCGTTCCCTTCCCATGGAGGGCCATGGTTGCCATAGTTGCTCATTTATGCTTGTCCTTGGAGATGACAGAATGGGAGCTACTCCAGCAGGCTTCCTGGTTCCAGACACACTCCTTTCTACTCCCCTGGTTAAGCAACAGCCCTAGGGAATCAGTCATCAGGGTCACTGACCCCTGCCAATAAAGTAACACTAACTTTGTCTGCTGGACTTTCTGCACACCTGAAATGGCAGGATGGGATTGGCAGTTTTCAGTCGGGTGGATCTCGTACACTGTGGCCCTAGAGATGCAGCCTCTTCTTCAGACTAAGATCTACGTTCTACTAGCAAAGCCCAACTTCCAAGGTTGGGAAATATAAGTTCCACAAAAATAAGTTTCATGGTTCTGGGGTTCGAGCCCCACATCGGGCTCGGTGCTGACAGCTCAGATCCTGGAGCCTGCTTCAGATTCTGTGTCTCCTTCTCTCTCTCTGCCCCTTCCCCATTCATGCTCTCTCTCTTTCTCTCTCTATCAAAAATAAATAAACATAAAAAAAGAAAGAAATGCTGTCATTAAGAGCTCTGTCCCACCTCCAAATGGTATGTGGGTGCCTGAGAGAAGGTGTGATTCACAAGATCCTGTGGTGGAGAGAGAGTCGGGGTCCTTGAGGAAACATCCTGCGTTCTCTCTGGTCTTTGCTTCTGAGGACCATCTGTTGGTGGCTGCTCAGTGGCCCGAAGAATAATGAAGTGTGTCCTCCTGGGAGTGGGGGTGGGGCATTTTGCTGCTGTTTGTGGCTGAGACCTATTGGTGAGATCACTTCTGGGGTGATCTTGCAGGTTGGAAATGGTAAGGAGAAGAACATCCAGGGGCACCTGGCAGCTCAGTTGGTTGAGCGACCAGCTTTGGCTCAGGTCATGATCTCACGGTTGGTGGGTTCTGAGCCCTGTGTCGGGCTCTGTGCTGACAGCTAGCTCAGAGCCTAGAGCCTATTTTGGATTCTGTGTCTCCCTCTCTCTCTGCCCCTCTTCCCACCCCTTCATAAAAACCAAAAACCAAAAAACAAAAACAGAAAAACAAATAAGAACAAGAAATGAAAAAGGAGAAAAACATCCAGAACCATTTGTGGAGAAGACCTGTCTCAACCCCGGCTCCTGACCGTATGAGGCAAGGGCTTTGCTGCTCTGTCTTTGGCAACATGGGTGGCACTCGGTCCTTTTAGCATTTTCTCCTTAACTCTATATCTTTCCACAGGACAGAGGAGAAAGGAGGCTGCTTAGAAACATAAGCCCCCTCTCCCACTGCCTCACCAACCTTGCTCTCCAGTTCACGGGGACCTGCCTGCCCTGGTTTGGTGTAAGGGTTGAGAAAATGGGTAAGCAAATGTGTGGAGGCAGTCTGCTGGGCATATCCTTCTAGAATCCCAGAAAGAGACCTCAGCCCTGGTATTGTCCTTTTCCTCACCAGCACTCCTGCGGCCCTCCCTCTCTGGGCCTTTGCACTGATTGTCCTAACCTGTTTCATATAAGCATGCTTCATGGAGCAATGTGTATTCTTGTGAATGATGTATTCTGTTCCATTCTATTGACTCTGTTGTGTCCTAATCAATAACTAGGGACAAACACACCAAAAAAAACCCCCCAAAAACAAAAAAAGAAAACCCCAAGAACAACAACAATAACAAAACAAAAAACAAAACAAAACAAAAAAACACACAAAAACTTACCTTAACGTCGCTCAGAGCCTAGACCCATTCTTGAGTGTAAAAGACACAACTACAGGAAATTTAAAAATCCTTTTCTATCCTAAGAGGATA
>NC_043714.1:73284719-73298836 GCF_006229205.1 Suricata suricatta | reverse complement strand
TCTCTCTCTCTCTCTCTCTCTCTCTCTCTCTCTCTCTCTTTCTCTCTTTCTCTCTTCCCATCTCTCTCCATTTCTTTCTTTCTTTCCTTCTCTTCACAGCACAATGAAAGAAGTCTTCCATTCAGGTCTCTCTATTTAGAGCTAATTATGGGCCAACAGTACCCAAGGATATACTATATGGTACTATACTATAAACTATATACTACATACTGCATGTGGCATACTATATATTACATACTACATACAGCACTAGTATACTATAGAGTGTCCTAGTACAAAGTAGCCACACTCCTTATTCCATCTAGAATCAAAATCTAGGCAGAACCAAACAAACGTATTTGAAATTGTCAGAGAGCGACATCTATCTCAACTGGGCTTGTCTGACTTATCCAAGGACAGAGCGAGGCCTCCAGTGAAAGGCTGGCTCTGTGAGTCTCCTCATCTTATACCCCCATACCCTGTTTCCCATTACATGGATACGGATGGGCAAAGTTAACAGGCCGGCCACATTAGGGAGGGGAAATGATTAAAGTTTTAGAAGCTGTTATAATTTAGGATCTTAGGACTCTTGTGAAAATATCTGTGGATCATTAGAACTGGGACATTACTCTCCTGGCACATGTGGTTCCAGTGGCCAATAAAGTTTGCTACAATTCACCAGCCACATGTGCTCTCTCTTTTTACACTTCTATATGTCCATAGGGTATAGGCTAAATGAGGTAATGTGGCCTGGAAGCTGGAACAATAAGTTTCAAGGGAAAAATTGATCCAGTCCATTTGTACCCCTGATTTGTTATACATAGCACTTGGTTCTACAATGTGAAAAGGTGCTACAGAATGAATAAAGGAATGGACGAATACATAGGTGGATACATAAATACACAGTCAACCAAGATGGGCATTGATACTGCAAAACAATGGAAAATCCATAGAATGGTCTCGACCTGGCACAGGGCTCCTAAAACTCTTGGAATTTTGTGAGTAATAGAAATGTCTTTTGCTATAATAAGGCACCTGTTGGGATCCTGGATTGGTGCCAGCTGAGTGTCAAAATTGAATTGAATTGTAGGGTACCCAGGTGGGGTTGCAGAGAATTGCTTGGTATGGAGACTAAACCCACCCATCAGATGTGTTGTGCATGTTGTGGGCATAAAGGAAGATGGGGGAAGCTTTCCCTTTGCAGGTGTGTTAAAATAAAATTCATTTGGTGTGTTTACTGTGAAGGCCCTGGAGCCTTTTATATGCATTTTAAGAATTCAAAGAAGGGTCAAAATATATGGGTTCTTCAATATGGTGAATCATTTGTGCTTTTGCTATGGATGTTGCCTGGAGAACACTCTGGAGAACAGTGATACAGACACAAGAGACACCATAGCCACAATCATACAACTGTGACACTGTTTCTCTAGCTTTGCACAAAATATAGTCATAGCTTAGATCATCTAGTCTGAATTATCTTAAATATTAGTCTCTTGAACTGCACCAACCAGAATAAGTATATGTAATGCATTTTCTTTAGAAAAATTATTGAAAGTGTTTTCTCTGTCCCTTTGAGGGATAGTCCTTCTCTATCCCTCAAACGCACTAATCACTCTTCTTTTCTTTCGATTAATCTTTTCTCCCCCAGTCTACAAGCACATTTCATTATTGAATGCTAAATCTCAAACCTGAAGATAAAATATTCTTTGATGAGTCTGTCCCTATAATTATTTGCAGGATAATCTTTCATTTAAATATTAGCAAATTGTTGTCAGTCTCTTTGCATACCAATGCACTCCTCATTGACAATTCTCAATGGTTGTATTCTTAGTGCAAATTTTAAAGTAAATAATGCTGGCTATGAGCTGACAAATCTGCTGTTGAACTACTTTCATTTTCTATCCACCAGCTGTCCTCTCTGAGAGGCAAGATGTAATGAGTCCCAGGAAGATGATTACATAGCCCCACCTATTCCATTAGGATATTTTATTCCTAAGCTTGAGACCAGCCAGTTGTGAGCTTAAATATTATATCACAGAGCTTTTGATTCGAATATTTTTTGTTATTCATTTTAAACTGCAGAGGTTCAAAATGTATTTCAATTTTTTTTTCAACTGAATACCAGACATGATAGCAGCTACTGTGTATCTTCAAAGAGTTTCTGAAAATAAGGAGTTATTAACTTTGAGGACAAAGTGTGCTTCAGTGAGCAAGCAACCAAGGAAACTCTCAAGGTGTTGGCAAATAAAATAACAACATTCATTTTGTTGTCAACAAAGTCCTTTTGAGTATCTGCTACATGTCATTCTCCGTGTAATGTGTGTAGATGTACAGTGCATTCCTGCCCAACAAAAGTCCAGCATGCAGCTGGTGCTTAATAACTGGAATTCTTTTCCCCAGCTCTATCTTGCCCTGAGATTTTGGGCAAAACAGGTCACAGGTGCTTTCTGATCCAAGTGATAGTTGAGGTGATGTCACGCCAACAGGATGTGATGAGAGGGGAGACTTTGGGCCATTAGCTCCACAGGATACAGACTGCAGGAGAGCCAGTCCGATTAAGATGCTGGCAGCCAATTCAGAGAATAACAAAGCTCTAGCACTGCTTTGCTCTTAGTGGGAACCCGGTACTTTTCTTTTATACAGAGCACAATAGTATTTTGATTGTTGTAACCACTCAAATGGATAACGTTTTCAAAAGCAGACCTGCATTGAAAATATGCCGCCATAATTATCCTTTGTTTTCTTGCCCAAGGACTGTTACTCTCACAGTACTTGGCCCACTGTGAATTCCTGCCTGCTTGTGCTGCTTGAATCTCCTTGCCCCTTCCTTCCTTCTTCACAAAACTCCAATCCCAGATAAAATAAACCTCCATGTGCTTGTGCCAGAGTGGTTGAACATTGCTGGAGAAAATAGCACAGCCTAGAAGTTGGGTTTTGCTTTAATTTTGTGATTTCACACTTGTAACAGACTCTGTGAGCAGCTGGGAATACATTATCACCCTGCTCTGTGGTCTTACTCTCCTGCTGTCTGAGATGCGTATTTCATAGCTCCCCTTTTCTCCCCAGACTTCCCAGGGCACTTCTAACACCCAGCAGTTGCCCTAACTCTATGTCTTGGACACCAAAAGATGTCACAGAAGAGCACTTCACTTTTGTGCATCTGGAGGGTGTGTTTAGGTTGGGTTGCAGGGTTGGTGACCCTCCAGTGTTTCATGCTATTTGCCAATTTCCTTCCCTCCTCTGTTACCTTGCCTCTGTCAGGATGAATGTCCAGAGCTCTTCCGAGGGCACTTTGTCTATGTTGAGATGTGATTCATAATCCTTATTCATTATGGGTGCTGGCTGAGCCCATTATCCCATTTGAACACCCACCCCCATTTTCACTTGTTATATTTTTGTCTCTGAGTCTAGGGCCAGGCAGAAGACCAGAAGTGCCAAGAGAGAAGATGACACGAGGACATGGCACATTAAAGGGGAGTCCATGAAAAATGTAAAAGCAGAATTTGCAGGAGTTGAACTTACACCAGGAGGATTGCAAAAATCCTGACAGGTGTTGAGGTGATAAAAATTTTACCCCCTGAGTTTTTTTCTTAAAAAAACCCCAGCAGAGATCATAAATTATAAGCCATATGTACATGTTTGCCATATGTAACTTGGATGCTTCTACAGATTATTTTAGGAAATTATCTTATTTAAACTTAACACATTTCATTAAATATAGCCTTATCTGACATCTGAGTTTTGTGACTTTTGCAGGACTATTTTGAAGGGATTAGATTACAACTGTTAAATTGTTTGTGTGGAAGTTTCTAAAGTAATGACCTTCCTCTTCCCTCCTAAACTCTGACTCACTGAGAGTAGAAATATATCATTCATCTCCACATTCATTGTTACAAGAGGAAATACTCCTGATGCCCCTAAACTATTTAGCTTTTTCTTTTAATTGTAGTGTTTGATATGTAAGACACAATCACAACATCAAGTTCTGTTGTCATCAAAGAGCTCACATTCTATGGAAGGAGATATATAATAAACTCACATCTAGGTATGCTGGAAAATGTATTTGTGTGTGAATATTGTGGTGAATACCATGAAGAAAAACAAAACAGGCTCAGAGAAAGTACTGAAAAGTGTCAGCAGTAGGAAACTATTCTCAGCAGAGGCCTCATCAAGTAGACCACATTTGATCCGAGACCTAAAGGAAAGGAGGGGGCAAGCCCAAGGCCATTGTACTGTGCAGACACCAGGGAGGAAGAAGGTTGAATGTGCTTGAGAGACAACCAGGGAGGAAGTAAGACTGTGGGAGAGCCATGGAGAACATGAGCCAAGAAGGTGAGATCAAGGACACGTATAGGTTGTAGATCTCCTGGGATGAGAAGGTATGAGAGAATTTTTGGAAGATATGTAACATGACTGATTTAAGATTTAACTGGATTCCTGCTCTGACTGCTTTGTAGATGGTGAGGTGTCAGGGGGTATGGGGGTTGAGTGGGATTAGGGTGGAAACAGAGACCAGCTGGGAGGTGAAGGAGCCAAAGCATTAAAAGGGAGAAAGAATGGGACAGAGTAAGGGTGTTGACAGTGGAGCAAGTAAGTTGTGGTCAGGCAGTGGATATATTCAGACTTATTCTGTAGAACCAACAGAATTTTCTGATAGATTGAATGTGGCTGGTAAGAGAAGGCCAAAAAATTGAGTGATTGGTTGTGTAATTCACTGAAGAAGGGAAGACTGGAACTGGCAGATCAGAGTAGAGAAAGGAAAGGTTTATGTTTGGATGTTATTTAGAGATGTCTCATAGATGATTGGAGGATGGACCAAGTGAGCAGTAGTGTTAATAAGTCTACATATGTTTGGGGCATATAAACTAGAGATGCTTAGCTTGGTAGTTGAATTGTGACTCTAAAATTGGGAAGAAAGGGGTTCCTGGGTGGCTTAGTCAATTAAGCGTTCAACTCAATTTTGGCTTAGGTCATGATTTCGGGGTTCATTGGCTTGAGCCCCATGTCAGGCTGTGCGGAGTCTTGGGACTCTCTCCATCTCTCTCTCTGTCCTTCTCCCATTCTTGTGCTCTCATTCTGTCTCTCTCTCTCTCTCTCAAATAAATAAATACACAAGTAAAAGATAAACTATAATAAAATTAGGAGGGAAATATGGACTTTAAATATAAATTTGGGAGTTTTCAGATCTCATAAGATATTTCAAATCACAAAAGTGGACAATTCTAACTTTAGTTTTTAAAAAAATGAGTGCAACCCCCAAGAAATGAGTCTATGTAAAGGTTCTGAGGCTGGGTCACACCAGCACTGGTGCAGGAAGGGACATACGAAAGTGACTGTGGCAGTGGGAGCATGTTTTGTTTCCTCAGTATGATGAGTGGAGCTTATTACATAAGAGTGAAGATTGGAGGTGACACTGGAGGGTTTCGGGGTGAGAGCAAACTATGAGACATCGAGCTAGGAAAGTGGAAGTTTATGTAGACTGATGAAGTGATAGAAGGTCAACACTAAAAGCCATCTTGAGTTTAGAGATTTAGGATTGACATGAAACCACAAGATTGATTCCATTCTTTTCCAGTCACATTCCAACTTCTGGGTACTGGTGCAGAGTAGAATGAAGGCTTTCGTTTAATTCACTTAGCACGTTCAGCAGAAAAAGGCAGCATATAGAAATTTGGTTTAAAACAATGAGACTACTGATGGACTTCAGACTCTAAGTGGAACTCAATATTAATGTAATGTCATGGGCAGTGAGAGATACAAAAATGATGGGGTAGCATCAGTGCAGTCTAGGTTTCTGAGGGACTAAAGAATTGCTGGGGTTGGATACCAGAGAAAATAAAGTGGGAAAGTAGAAGCTGCTGGTCAGAAGATAGGAAGTGTGGAAATCCAGCTTATGAAGAGTATGCAACTGGTTGGTAATGATAAGGTCTATAGTATTGATTTGGATGGTCTTTTTTGAGGAGGTGTTACACACTATCTCAGAAGCTCACAACTCCAACAGAAGTACAAAATAAGTAAACAGACAATACCCAAACATGCTAAATTCGTGATGCCAAATCCAAGAGAAAACATTACCAGAGGGGGGAAAGAGATGGTGGTCATGGAGGAGACCACTTGTGGGAAAGAGCACTGGGTGTTATATGGAAACCAATTTGACAATAAACTATTAAAAAAAAAGAAAAAGAAAAAAATTACCAGACCCACAGAGAGGCAGAGAAAAGGAACCAGATCCAGAGACAACACAGCTGACGTAATTCATGGACATTGCAACTGTTGATATGAATAAATTTTGCATGTCCAAAAATCTAGAGAAAACTTGAGGGATGTTATGGAAGATATAAACGTATTAATGTTGCCATTTTAGAGACAAAAATATACAATCTATGATGAGAAATAAAGAAGCTGGGTTAATAGTGGACAACACATAGCATAAAAAAGAAAAAAAGATTACTGAATTATAAAATAGAGCAATAAGTACTATTCAAAATGAAACATGGAGGAGAAATTAAAAGAATTCATAAACACCAGTGAAATATGTAGATGATTCCAAGTAGCCTAACAAATGATTATTGGAGCCCACAAAGGTGAGAAAAAGGGTCGAAAACTATTGAACGGAATATGGGCTGAAAAATTTTCCAGACCCAAACAGAATACAGAAATAATCCCACTTATCCATGGACAATTAATTTCAATGAAAAATACAAAGGCAAATCAATGGTAAAAACATAGCCTTTTAAAACAAATTGTGGATGGATGGTTCAAACAATTGACCATCCATCCACATGCAAAAAAAAAAAAAAAAAAAAAAAGAAAAAACAGGACAAAAGAAAAAGAACTTTAACCCATATCATTCACATTTGCAAAATATAACTAAAAAATGGATGATACACATGGATGTAAAAATAAAAACAGACTTTTTAAAGACAACAGAGAAAATATCGCTGTGACTTTTGGTAAGGGAAAGAGATTTTAGGAAGAGCATTGAATGCATAAATCTCTACACATACAGAATTATAATTCTGACTTCATCATAATTATAAACTTCTATTCCTCAAAATTCTTTGCCAATTAAAATTATATGCTCGAGACTGATAGAAAATATTTGTAAGACATATTTCTTATAAAGCACTTGCATCTTGCATCTAGAATATATAAAGAACTCTCAAAATGCAGTAAGAACGTAAAAATTCAGGGGCCCCTGGGTGGCTCAGTCGGTTAAGCATTCGACTTCAGCTCATGTCATGATCTGGCAATTCCTGAGTTGAAGCCCTGTACTGACAGCTCGGAGCCTGAAGCCGGCTTCAGATTCTGTGTCTCCCTCTCTCTCTGCCCCTCCCCCACTTGTGCTCACTCTCTTCTCCCTCTCTCTCAAAAATAAATTTAAAAAAAAGAAATTCAATTAAAAAAATCAGCAAAAGATCTAAACAGACACTTCACCCAAGGAGACAGACGAAGATCAGATAAGCACATGAAAAAATGTTCACCATCATTAACCAAGAATAAAATTACAGTAAAGTACAATGGCACATCTATTAGAAAAACTAGAAAAAAAAAACCCACAAAAAAGCAAACAAAAAAATCCTGTACATACACTTTGTTTGCTGGAGAAGATACGGAGAGACAGGAATGCACATACATTGCTAGTAGGAATGCAAAATGGTGCCAACATTTTGGAAAATAGTTTTTTATTTTCTTACAAAATTAAATAGCTATCATATGGTGTAGTGCTCCTAGTTACATGTATTTACCCTACAGAAATGAAAACTCAACTTTCCACAAAAATCTATCTCCAACTATCTATAGCAGCTTGCACTATAATCACCAACGCTGGAAAAACTTAATGTGTTTGGTTTTCTTCCTTTCCCTCTCCCTCTCTCCTTGTATCCATGCTCTCTCCCTCTTTCTCAAAATAAATAAATAAACTTAAAAAATGCTAGAACTCTGGTGGATATTACACTAACCAAGAAATACGTACATCATTAGTGATCACTATAACGAGGCAGGTGATGAAATCCATAAGGAACAAGGGTTTGGGGATTTGTACACAGCTTGACCTAATAGGGTTGGTGTGGTGATATTTGATTCCATGAATTCCAAACCTGGCTTTGGAATTCCAAAACTTTTTAGGGAGGAAGTGAAATGAAAGGCATTGACGTCAAAGCTTTGCAAACAGCAGTAAGGAAGGAGGGAAGCTCCTTGAGCTGCATGAAGGGTGTGGATGGGTAAATAGTTGTGGTTTCTAGAAAGTTTCAGAAGAAGCAGAGTTCTCTGTGGTGAACCAGAGTCAGGTAAGACAAGAACAGCAACACAATTTAAGAAATGAGATAAAGAAAGAAAGAAAGAAAGAAAGAAAGAAAGAAAGAAAGAAAGAAAGAAAGAAAGAAAGAAAGAAAGAAGAAATGAGAGAAGAAAACTGTACACATACATATGTATATGTATGTGTGTGCATATATACATATATATGTATGAGAATGTACAGGTGACCAACAGTTTCAAAAGTTAGAATGGCAGGATTGAGGACACTGGTGATGATTGGAAGAAAGGTCAGTTAACAACATACAGAGCCATTAGGAACAAGAATTCAAGAGATGCAGGGGGGACATAGGCTTATTGCCATTATGGCAGCAAATGACCCCCGTGTCCTTGAGCCCCAACAGAAGCACGGTGGGCCTGCCTCTGAGCATCGGTGGAAGATAAGGGTAGAGGCCCCCCGTGAGAATGTCGAGCTCTGTGGAGATCCCCCTCCCCTCGTGCTGATAATGCTGGCTATATGGAAACAGGGAGGTCTTCCCAAGGAACCACGGAGGTGTTTCACAAATATCTCCAGTGCCTAATTCTAGAATGTCTAACGTGAACTTCACTTAGTATGTTTAAATGGATGGATGGATAAAGTAAATGATAGGCATTAGCGAATCCTTTGTCTAATCACGTTGCCTGATATTCAGTCCTGATTTTTAGAATCCATCGGTGTGTATGACAACAATCTTTTTAATAATGCAAAGGTATAAATCTTCTCATGTACATATGCTTCATTCATGTTCGTTCAGCTCCCTTTGAGGGCCTACCACGTGGCTGCTGCTTGGCTCGGAAAAACACAGCAACAAAGACCACTTCTGTATATAGGAAAGCTAGGTTCTTGCTCCTTTGATTGCCTGGATTAATCCACTGTAGGAGAGTGAAACATGCAGGCCATCATCAAGCCAGCACCATCCCTCAATCTGGCGACTTTGAGAGCTTGTTTACACCGCCCAGTTTCTCAAGAGAGGCACGTCCAACGCAGGAGAGCCAAGGGCAGATGTCCTGGTGTCCATTCTCAAAGAAGCTTAACCAAATAATCAGTTCTCGTTCCTATCATGACAACCTCAGGCCAGTTGGATGCCGGCGTTGTTTGCAACAACAGGTCTATGCATTTCCCGATTTAAGTTGGAGCAGCTCATTTCCAGTCAGAGTAAGGACAGCTATTTTCTTTGCCATTTATTTGTTTTGCTTCTCCTGGGGTTCTTTCTCCTGCCATGATTATATCCACCACCTTTCATGACTATGTGACTCTTCAAAATTAAACATTGATAAATGTTTTAAGGACAAAAAAGAAAGCTGTTTAGAACTGACATGAAATTTTCTCTTGTTTCCTTTACAGCTTGTTTGCCGGGGAATGAAAAGCTGCAATTACTTTAACGTGATCGTGGGCTTTCACACCAATGCTGAAGCACAGTTACTCTTGGCTTTGGGAATGAGTTTGAAAAGGGACACGGAGAAGTAATCAACTGGATGTCTTGGGCAGATAAAAGAAGCCTGATTCAGAAAGGGGCGGGGCAGAGGAAAAGGCTGCAGAATCGCCCCTACAGAACACTCACGCGCAGTTCGACATTTCCAGAGTTTCTTTCTGGTCCTTGTTATCAAATCGTTAATTTTGAAAGGGTCGATCAGTGTTTTCCCTAACATTAGATTTCCACCATCTCAATCAGGAATGTGACAGAATCTGACGGTTTTTTTTTTTTTTTTTTTTAATCATTAGTGGCCCGGAGTGAAGTCTGAAAAGTCCAACTGTGTTTTCTGGGCGTGAGAGAGAACCCCCAAAATGTGATGTCAGGCACTGCTTTCAGCTTTGAGAAGCCTCAGGTAGATTCTCTTTCTTGGAAAACTCAGAAGTACTAATCTCTAAAAAATCACCATATGGGGACACCTGGGGAGCTCAGTCGGTTAAGCCTCCAACTATTAATTTTGGCTCAGGTCATGATCTCATGGTTTGTGGGATCGAGCCCCGCATTAGGCTCTGCACTGACAGTGCCAAGCCTGCTTGCGATTCTCTGTCTCCTCTCTCCCTTTCTCTCTGACCCTCCCCTGCTTGTTCCCTCTGTCTCTCTCTCTCTCAAAAATAAGTATTAAAAAAATAAAAAAGATAACTGTATGATTATTTGAAATGAAATGAAATAACATAAAAAATGACATTACATAGCACAAATGTATGTCATTAACAGATTGGTGTTAGTGGAGAGTTCCAGCTTTTTAAAACATTTTTTTAACATTTTTTATTTTATTTTTGAGAGAGACAGAGTGTGAGCTGGGGAGGGGCAGAGAGAGAGAGAGAGAGAGAGAGAGAATCTGAAGCAGGCTCTAGGCTCTGAGCTGTCAGCCCAGAGCCTGACATGGGGCTTGAACTCACAAACCGTGGGATCATGACCTGAGCCTAAGTCAGATGCTTAACCAACTGAGCCACCCAGGCGCCCCTGTCTTATAATTTCTTAAGCAAGATAGTCAGATGAGGGATAAACTCATCTTATTCCATATACAGTCACATTCTCCCCATACACGGAGTCTCATTTCTGTATGCGCACTCGTTCCTCACACTGTTTTGGGAAACCCGAAAGAGAAGGCAGTGCTTCTATTAGTGGGTCATGAATAAGAATGTCTATTTTGAACTCACAAATAATACTCCCCTGAAAGTCTGACCCAGCACACATCATAATTCTGAATGGTTTGTGTTTTTCTCTAAATATACTGCACTTTGCTGCTCCCTGGAGCTTCAATGTCAGCTTTCAGTAAATGGTACAAGAATCTATTTTGTTGGTGATTTAACTACAGGGATTTGTCCCTGCCTTCTTATTTAACTTCCACATTGAATGTAAATGTTTTATATTTATTTTTTTCACCAGTAATCATAAGCCCGAGGCCAGTGAATGAATCTTGAGTAAAAGGATAAATGAGCTGGACTTTTTCCAGAACCTAATTCATTTCCTGTGAGCAAGTTGGGAGCCTAGGGAATTAACAGTTTCACATCAGTAGATTGTTTTATGTTGCATAGATCTGCTTGCTATTAAAATTAATTTGAGAACAAGAGCAATTATCAATATATTTTGTGTTGTTGTGGGTCCCACTCCACAAAAGAAATGTTTTAGAAAGTATACAGTGATAGAATGTAGGAATATACCAGCTGGTGGACTTTAATTCTCTCCTGACTGGCTTTCCTGCTTTTAAATTGCTCTCTTCCTTGCTTTCTCTTCAAAGAGACTATTTTTTTAGAGAAGTTTTAGGTTCATAGCAAAACTGAGCAGGAGATAAAGTTCCCACAAATCCTTCCCCTTCCCCAGCCACATGCATGACCTTCCTCGATGTCAACCTCCCCAACCAGAATAGTGCATTTATCACAATCGGTCAACCTATATTGACACACCATGGTCCCCCAAAGTCCCTAGTTTACCTTAGATCCCACTTCAGTGCTGTGCATTCTGTTGAGTTTGGGCTCATTTATAATGACATGCATCCGCCATTATGGTATTTTCACTGCCCTAAAAATCCTGTGTTCTGCTTGTTCATTCTTCCCTCCCACGAACCCCTGACAACCGCTGAGCTCTTTACTGTCTCCCAGCCCTATTCCTTCCAGATTGTCATATAGTTTGAATCATATGGTATGTATCATTTTCAGACTGACATCTTTCACTAGTGGCTTGATAGCTTGTTTCCTTTTAACGCTGAATAATATTCCATTAAATTTGTGTTTCTTAAACAATGAATTTAGATAGGCATATGGACATGGCATTAAATAAATACTGAATTATGCATGAGTACGTTCTTTCTATTTTTAAGTTGTATTTCATTTTTCCTGATTACACCAAAGTAGACTCTTTAGCGGATGAGACCACTACTAGCTTACCTTTGTCTCTAATGAAAGAAAGCTTCATATTAACATAATACATGTATAAGCAGAAACAATGAGTCCATGGAAATTAACAGGATAAATATATTTAAAGGTAATAGCTCACATCAGTGCAGTAACACTAGAGATTCATATGATTACAGCAAAATTATAAAGGTCATATTATAATAACAGTGGTTTAGGAAACTCTGCAGTCAGAATAACTTTTTATGTATTTTGGGGAGAAAGAGAAAGAGCATGAGCAGGGAGGGGGAGAGAGAGGAATAGAATCCCAAGCAGGCTCCGCGCTGTCAGTACAGAGCCTGACGAAGGACTTGCTGGATCCCACTAACTGTGACTCACGACCTGACCCAGGACAAGAGTAGGACACTTAACTGCCGAAACCACCCCAGTGCCCCCAGAATGAATTCTTAAATTCCAATTTGGATTATGCCACACTCTTCTTAAAGCCTTTCATTTCCTCTTAGGACATCTACCATAGACTTCTCTTTCTCTAATCTTCTTCATTCAATCTAGCAGCAAGTTTTACCTCTAAAACATGTCTTAAACTTGTCTGATTCTCTCAGTTTCTACTACCAGCCTAATCCAAGTCACTATCATCTACGACATAAATGTCAGCAAGAGCCTTCTACATCCACGGTTTCTATTTCCTCATCCCCCACTTCAATTTGAGTAGTGAGAGAGGTCTTTCTAAATTAAAAGTCGGGTCAGCTCACCTAAATTATAAGGTGGTGATAGCTCATGTGTACGTGGTGATTTTCAGTTCTACTGGAAACCAACGACTGAGAAAAATGTGTGTGAACTAAGAATCAAGGGGTAGAAGGAAATGAATATATTTTCCAGTCTTAAACTAAATACTCAGGATCCTGACCACTTCTCTGGCCTCATTTCCTTCTGGCCTTCACATTCCAGCCACACTTGCCCTTCTTTGGGACCCAGGATATGCCAAGTTCATTTCCAGCTGAACTTTCTGCCTGGAATGTGCTGCCACATACCCACCTACCCCCTACCTTTAACATCACCAGTCTGCATACTCATTCTCTGTAAGCATTCCAATCTGTATTTCAGTGACTATCAAATGATAACACGTTCTGGACATTCTATTTGAATTATTTACTTAGCTCTCATTGTGAGAAGATTTGTTTATCTGTATCTGATATTTATTTATTTATTTATTTATTTATTTATTTATTTATTTATTTCCAGTTCTCCCCGCTGGAGTATAAGCTCTATGAGAGCAAGGATTTCGGACACATTGTGTTTTGCTTTATCTCCATACCTGGAGCAGAGCCAGGGTCACATCAGGTGCTCAGTACCTGGGAACCAACCAAGATAAGGAGCTGTGCAAGCCTACACTTTCCCCAGCTTTAGGTACACCTTGTACTACCTTGTTTTGATTTCCTCTTTCTCCTTTTGTCTCTACCCAGAATGCTGTTCTTTGCCCTAGATTGGTGATCACATGCTGGTCTTGTAAAAGACTAGGGTGTTTGCAGGTCTG
The DNA here is from genome assembly GCF_006229205.1 of Suricata suricatta. Lineage (NCBI taxonomy): Eukaryota > Metazoa > Chordata > Mammalia > Carnivora > Herpestidae > Suricata > Suricata suricatta. Next base: position 73,285,205 of record NC_043714.1, on the reverse strand, counting down.
GGAGGTCTGGGAGGCCTAGGACCATAGGTCTCTTGTTCTGCCATGATTAAAAGAAATTTTTTTTAATGTTTATTCATTTTTCAGAGAGAGGGAGACAGAGCACAAGCAGGCGAGGGGCAGAGAGAGAGGGAGACACAGAAACTGAAGCAGGCTTCAGGCTCTGAGCTGTCAGCACAGAGCCCGATGCAGGGCTTGAACTCCCAAACTGTGAGATCATGACGGAGCTGAAGTTGGACGCTTAACCGACAGAACCACCCAGGTGCGCCATGACCGTGATCTTTTTAAAATACTTTTTTTGAAGTTTATTTGTTTATTTTGAGATAGATAGAGACAGTGTGAGTGGGAGAGGGGCAGAGAGAGAGGGATAGAGAAAAAGAGATAGAATCCCAAGGAGGCTCTGTGCTGCCAGCAGAGCTCGAACCCATGAACCATGAGATCATGACCTGAGCCAAAATCAAGAGTCAGATGCCTAGCTGACTGAGCCCC
>NC_043714.1:73233216-73284619 GCF_006229205.1 Suricata suricatta | reverse complement strand
GCAAAGGGCACTGAGAGTCATCAATGGCAACTGGCGAACCCCAAAACCCATTATAAAAGTTTTATTTTATGTCTTCATTTCCTTTGGTTGGACAAGATTGGAGGAAGCTGTGTCCTAACATAATGTCTATTAACCTGAGTCTCTTAGTCTAAGGAGGAGATAACTATGCATTTTTCAATGCATCAGCATGTTGAAAAGGGACATCTCATATATATTAAATGTGTAAGAATATATCATTGCATCTATAGAAAGAAGTCTTTTTCGAATGGCTTTCAGATCATTTTAAGGAAATATGGCAGATGAGATACCATCAAGTATGTTAAGTATGTTTGTCACCATGAATAATACGTCAAAAGTCCATGAGGACTCAGGAGTAATAAGAACCAAAAAGCAGTACATTCTGGATAGCTAAAATGAAAAGCAATATGCTCAAAATTGGAAAAGAACCAAGGAAGGACTTCTAATCACATTTTATCTAAGTAGATTTCCATTTTTCAAGAGCATAATAGAAGGTAATGAAAAGCACTCATAGCAGAGAGGAGGGGAAAAATGCAACTCATTAGTCTGCTCAACACTGCCACATATTAGTCGTAGCTTTTTCCCTGTGGTTAGCAGATGTATTTCAGTACCAGATGGCCATGATTGTTCCTTCTCTCCAGAGCTCAGGTTCTGGAGGCTTCCTCTGTCCCAGAAGCCCCTTTCTCACAGAGGGCAATGCCCATGGAGATCACCAGTGCAATCCCAGCTGCACCCCATTCTCCATGATGGGGTGGCAAACAGCCCTTCCTTACGCTTGCCAGAGCTGCAAACTATAGTCACACGTGAGTGACTCTATGTACTCCATCATAAAGATCACTTAACCTCATCCCACTCTCCTTGGGACATTTCTGTTGGGTGATTTAGTGGAGAGAATAGTGGAGTCTGACTTTAGTCTCCAGACTGTGGGCATCATGCAGCCCTGGGGAACAGCGGACCACATGGGTCAGTATGCACTGGGGTCCTGGCATAGCTACATCACGGATCAGACTGAAACTAACTCTGAGGGAGATGCTCACAAAAAACAATCATTCAGGGCACCTGGGTGGCTCAGTCGATTAAGCGTCCAACTTTAGCCCAGGTCATAATCTCAAGGTTTGTGAGTTTGAGCCCTGCGTCAGGCTCTGTGCTGACAGCTCAGAGCCTGGAGCCTGTTTTCAGATTCCATGTCTCCCTCTCTCTCTGACCCTCCCCTGCTCACACTGTCCCTCTCTCTCTCTATCTCTCTCAAAATAAATTAAAGAACACTAAATATTTTTTTAAAAGCAATCATTCTCAGAGTTTGAAAAACCAAAGCTTGATCATTGTATCCACCATTATTCACAGAATATACAAAAGTATGCTTCTGCATAAGTCAGATCAGTTGAGAGTGCCAGTTCTTGGAAAGAAAGAAGCAGATATATTATCAGAAATGACAGGGTGGGTATGTGTAAATGAATGAAGGACAGAAGCTTACAGAGTATCAGTGAGCGTAAGGTATAAGGTGAAGGTGCTCATTTATTCAACAAATATTCCACACTTCCTACCAAGTATTGGACACAAAGCACCCAGATGGAAAGATGACTCACATGTCTTGGCACACACTGCTGGACTTAGGTAGTGAGGTTCCAGAACACAGCAGTCACAGAGGCTGAAGAAGAAGCCCTTGCATTGCAGAGAGTCAGTAAGTCACGGCCACAGGAACATTTATGCTTGTAGGAGTATCACAGGCCTTTATTTGTTTCAGTGGCCTCGCTTAAATGCTTATGAAAACCACTTTAAAAAAATAAATTTACTTATTTTTGGGAGCGAGAGTGCAGGGGAGGGGCAGAGAAAGAGGGGACAAGTGATCCAAAGTGCGTTGCATGCTGACAGCGCTGACAAGGGACCCGAACTCACAAGCTGTGAGATCATGACCTGAAGTAGGACACTTAACTGACAGAGCCATTCAGACGCTCCGAAAACCAGTTTTGTTATAATTAGTGTTAGAAGCAATATATTCCTTCTAAGCTGACCGGAGATCTGCAAACTGAGTTTGTATTCAGTTTTTCACTTGTTTCAGGCCTCATATGGGACCCCCATGTCTCTATACTTCCAGATCCTATGTCTGCCTATAGGTTTCCACTATAGGTACCTGTCACTCCAACTGAGGGCTTTCTCCAGCTGTGTGTGTGTGTGTGTGTGTGTGTGTGTGTAAGAGAGAGTGAGAGAGAGAGCTGCTGTTTGGCCTGCTTGTGGGTAGGGAGGTGGGGAAGGTCAGAAGCTCTGGCAGTTAGCATCTCCTGGAGCAGTGTTCAGTCAGTGACGGCTGGGATTGGTAGAGAAATACCCCAGCTTCCCCCCTCTCTGGTGGGACAATCATGGAGTGTGTCACATATAACTTCTTGCATGTCCTGGGAGGACCAGGTCCTGATTACACCAGACGTTCCCTGGTCATTAACACACCCTCCCCTGGCTTATTCTCTGGCTTGCCTTACTTCCCACCCCACCCCCCACTGGTGTATCTTGAAGACATTCCACAAATAAACAGCTTGCAATCCCATCCCTGACTCAGTATATTCTTGGAGGAAGCTCAGCCCAAGGCATCTGGTGTCCAAGGCTCACATTAGACATGGAATACAGCACAGGGCCATTGAGCAACTAGTTCATGACCACACATTTAATAGGGGCAGAGTCGGGGTGCTGGGGTGGCTGAGTCGATTAGGCATCCTGCTTTGGCTCAGGTCATGGTCTCACAGTTTGTGGGTTTGAGCCCCGGGTCGGGCTCTCTGCTGACAGCTAGCTCAGAGCCTGGAACTGCTTCAGATTCTGTGTCTCCCTCTCTTGCTGACCCTCCCCTGCTTGTGCTGTCTCTTTCTGTCTCTCAAAAATAAATAAAAATTTAAAAAAAGGAAGTTTGAGCACATAACTTCGATTTAAAAAAAATAGAGGCAGAGGCTTGATGTGAAGAGAAGAAAAATAGCAATTGGTCAGAGGGTTTGGAATGGACAGACCTCAGCAGCCCCAGCAAGGACACCATCTCTGAAAGAGTGGATGTATCCAGAGGAGACGAGAGAATGTACCCTCTAGGCAGCAATAACAGGGGATCCAGGGTGATCAGGGATGGAGGAAGAAACCCTCCTGGACCTGGTTTGGTCCATAGAAGTGAACAAGATTCTGCTACTTCAAAAATGACCCCTGAACACCCTATCTGGTGGCCGTCGTGTCCCTGTGGTCACAGAGACGAGGAGAGCCTTGGTCACGTCCTACCTAAGGATCCAACCCTTGCAATTGATGGTATCAGAAAAAAAACAAAACCATGGTACAGTATTAAAACACAGATCTTACAAGAAACTAAAATATAAAAACATTGGGATGTCTGAGTTGCTCAGGTGGCTAAGCTTTTGATTGGATTTCAGTTCAGGTTGTGATCTCAGATTTGTGAGAGTTTTGTGAGTTTGAGCCCCACATCAGGTGATGCGTTGACCCTGAAGAGCCTACTTAGGATTCTCTTTCTCTCTGTCCCTTCTCTGCTCGTGCTCTCTCTGTCTCTCTCAAAATATTAGAAAAAAAACTTTAAAAAATATATATGAAAAGATTAACAAAACTTACAAACAGATGGAGAACAATCAGCATAAAAAGCAGATTCACATAATGGAACAATATTCTCTGGTTTCCTGTATGTTTAATAGGTTTGTCTACAACATCAGTAGCTTAAGGACAGTTAACTTGGACTTAACATTCCAGTATGATGTGTTAGCTATCCACTGCTGTGTAACAAATTAACTCAGAATCCAGTGGCATAAAACATCAACACACATTTAAGACCTCACACAGTTAACCTGAGTCAGGAGAAAAGCCAAAAGTGAAAGCTTCCCTTATGTACATTTTTATATGTTGTGGGTTTGGACTAGGTAAATTTTTAAATATTCAAAATGTAAAAAGCAATTTCATTTTCCTTAAAGGTGAGGAATTAGGGCACCTGGTTGGCTCAGTTGGCTGATCTTCAGACTCTTGAATTCAACTCGGATTATGATCTCACAGTTCATGAGATCAAGCCCCATGTTGGGCCCTGCACTGAAAGCTTAGGAGCCTGCCTGGGATTCTCTGTCTCCTTCTTTCTCTGCCCATTTCCCTTTTGTTCTCTCTATCTCTGTCTCTCAAAAATAAACAAAAACATTAATAAAATTAAATTTAAAAAATTAAATAAAAATTTTAAAATAATTTGTTTTTATTTTTGAAAGAGAGTGAGAGTGGGAGGGGCAGAGATAGAAGGAGACAAAGGACCCCAAGCAGGAACCTGATGTCTGAGCTGACATCAGAGAGCCCAATACAGAACTCTAACTCACAAACCGTGAGATCATGACTTAAGCCAAAGCCAGATGCTCAACTAAATGAGCCACCTAGGTGCCCTTGAACCCAGGCCTTCTAGACCCAAAGCTTTCACCCCAACAATTACTGTCAACTTTCAAGGCAAACAAGTGCTATAAACAAGTGCTATAAACCCTTGTTCATTTGCTGGTATTTACAGAGCAGAACCCCGTCCTGTACCCGCATTTAAGCAACTCTCCCAGACTGCTCAGCCAGAGACTGATGTTGCTGAATTCTCATGGAATCACCCACTTTGCTCTGGGAAAGGTGTTCTTGTCTACAGCTCTTTGGTAGGACTTTCATGGGCTAGAGGGAGATATGAAGTATTTCTTCTGATATTTATTCCTTTAAGGAGAATGTGGTCCCTAAAAGGTGTTCATCTTAGTCCCTTGTCATTTCCAATCTATCCACGATGCAGGGGGTGAGCTGTGGGCTGTTCAATCAACGCCAATTACCACTGAGTGCCTGCATGGAGGTTCAATTGTCCAGAATGCTGTACTGGCCTCAATTTATAGCCTCGATGCTGAAGAAAATCTGAAATTCTCTTTCAGCGCTGTCACCCTTAATTATAATATTTCAGAGGCATTAGAGATAATGGAACCCATGTCTTTCACACAAAATTATTGAGTACAAGGCAACTCTGCTGGCTTTCCTAGGCCCCAGGCAAACGGGAGCCCAGCAGCACATTCTCAAGTATCCACAGGACAGAGGCATGCTTAGACAAAGGGCCCAGCAGACCTGCTGGAGTGGTAGGCACAGGTCCTGCTTTATGGGAGAGGAAAGACAGACACGTCCCCTGCACAGATACTAAAGAAGGTGTGCTCACATTTTTATTGAACACTATTTTGGGCATAGGTGCCCCTGAATTTTTGTATGGGAGTATGAAGATGTTTTGCTGTGTTTTGCTTTGTTTTTCCCAAAATTGGCACTGACTTTGCAAAAAATGCTTTAGGGGAAATTGTTAACTTTCTCTGGAAGATGGTCTCTTGTGCTTCAAATGGCTTGTCCCTCCCTCCTTGCCCCAAGCCTCACTGGGTCAACTCTTGCTGTTCCTTAAAGACATCTCCAGTCATTATCTCACTGAGGTACCAACCCCCCCTGGAGCCCCACAGTCTCCTGAACCTCTTCATTGCACTGCTGAGCTTGGTGTCTTCCTCTCCCATAAGATTCTTTTTCCAATCTCCTGCCTAGGATTCAGGAAAGGAGGGGATTTCTCTGAGGGAGACATAGGAAGAAATTGGTGGATTCCTCCAGGAGGTGAGACTGCAGGAGGGAAGGAGTGAGGTGAGGAGGAAAGAGATCAGATTGGTGGAGGAGAAGGAACCTTGATGTGCAGTCTCTGAGTCAAAGATCCTGAAAGAAGAAACTCCAGGGAAAATGTGGTCAGAAAAGATTGATGAAGACAAGAATATCTTAAAATTTAACATACACTTGTGGTCTCTCTATCCTTTGTTTTTTTTAAATCATTTTATATCTTTATTTTTTTAATATTTTATTTTTTTCCATAATATTTTATTGTCAAATTGTTTTCCATACAACACCCAGTGCTCTTCCCCTTAAGTGCCCTCCACCATCACCACCACCTCTTTTCCCCCCTCCCCCTTCCCCCTCAACCCTCAGTTCATTCTCAGCATTCAATAGTCTCTCAAGTTTTGCATCCCTCTCTCTCCCCAACTCTCTCTATCCTTTGTTTTAAGGTCCATGTTGGGTCCCTCCCAATTTCTCAGCACAGTTTAGGATAGGCCCGGAGGCTGGGCTTGGTGACTTTTTGAAAAACCAGTGGAGGGCTGGGTTAGATCCCCTGTCTGTGGTGAGGGACAGACAGCAAGGGAGAGAATCTGTGGGTTGTCAGCCTTGAACATTCCTGGCAGCCTCAGGAAGGCTTTGAATGTTGTGAAACACAGAGAGAGAAATATTATCCACAGGTCAATGGCTATGCAAATCTCAGCCCATGATCCAGATTCTACAAGCAAGTGTGAAAAGCCTGAACTGGGGTTTTGAAATTAGTCAGACCAACACTTTATTTTGTTCAGAATCTTCTTACTAAATGTGTGACTTTGAATAGATCACACAACCATCTGAGGCTCCATAGGCTCGTCTGCCTGTGGCCCATTCAAAGCTCACTCTCAGAGCCCTTGTGATGGAAGATTGAGAGATACATGGGGCTGGCGATAAATGTCTATCAGTGATGGTTTTTTATTATTTGTCCAAGGTGTGGAGGAAGAACAACATTTTTCAGAGAACTGAGAATCGGTCTTCACAGCCCAGTTTCCTGACTGTTCTTCTGAACATTACTTTTGAATGGCATTTAACTTGCGTATATCACTTCCAGAGTGTATCCAGCCATGTGTGGGGGGCTGTGTCGGATGCTTTCTCATAAGATGAGGTTCTGTTATCCTAAGGGGTGCTTAATTTTTCTGTGGGGAGAAACTCCCTGCACAGATGATGGAAAAAGAGAAAAGGCATTGGAATAAACTCTAAAATGAATGAAAATTCTATTAACTGTCCTAGACAATGAAAGAAGAATAGAGGGAGCATACTTAAGAAAGGAGCCCCCCAAAAAGACAGAATTGCAATTCTCTTTGAATTTCCATGCCCAAAGCTTATGTTTTTCAAATTCTCTATGATTTCTGAGATGTGGTGACTGGCATGACTCACCCTCTTGTTTTATTAAAGAGTAGAGTTTTTTATAGTTCTCTTGAATGTGGATCAGTTTTTAGTTTCCTGAAGAAATGGAAAGCCTAGGAATTCAAATTCCATCCATTTAACTCTGTGGGGATAAAAATTCCCATTAAGGGTGAATTGCTCCCCACCCCCATGCTTTGCCTCCAAAATTCATATGCTAAAGTCCAAACCCCAGTACCTTAGCAGGTGTACTTGGAAATAAGGCCTTTAAAGAAGTAATTCAATTAAAATGGGGTCTTTAGGGAAACTGGGTCAGAGATGTGGTCACTACTAGCCCGGGGGAGTTGTGGGGGGCCCTCTTCTCTTGAGCCTCAGAAGGAACTAATCTGCGGACAGCTTGATCTCCAACTCCTGGTCTTCAGAACTGGGAAAAATATATTTCTGTTTATGCCCCCACTCTGTGGTGCTTTGGACAGCTTCCTTAATCAAACTCATACAGCCAGCAAGCATCGCAAACATACCCTTTTCCGGCGCTCTCAACACCATGAAAAAGTAGGTAGAGAGACAAATGCATAGGTATCTTGTCCTCTCTTGGAGTCTTGATTTCTTTCAACCTTCATTATATGATGCTCTGTGTCAAAGGGCAGAATTTGTCAATGGGCCTTTTTGGAGCAAACCTTACACTGGAATGGTGAACCTTCTCCTCAATAAATGTTTGTGTCCATGCACACATATGAATATGGAATTTGTATAGATTCACAAAGTTTGTCAACATGAGAGCAAACGTCCTGGCATAAAGCCATCAAACTCGGATCCTTCTCAGGTGTGTGATATACTAATGAGGTTTATCTGCGTAGTGGCAAAATAAAATCTACCTCTCAACTGTTGTTGAGGGTTCGTGGAACTATTGTATCTGAGACATCTAATTCAGTGCCTGCCTTTGGCATGACCTCAGTGCTCTGATTTCCCTTGGGATGCTTTGCAACAGCACCATAGGGCCTGGCAGAGTACTTAACAGTTCTTGGCATGTGTCTGTCCTGTGTCCGCTGTCTCTTTCAAGCTCATGTTCACCATGCATTTACCATCCCAAGCAGTAGCACAGCAGTTGAGTATCTCAAATGACTTCTTCACAGCACTCCCTTCAAAAAGCTTAGAAAGACTGAAGGGTTCTAGAGCCGATGTGACTGGAAGGGTTCTAGAGCAGATGTCATGGTATAATAAGGACATGAAGAGATTTGCTTTATAATCTGACTCGAATGCAGTAACGTGAGGGAATCTGCTTCACTCACCGGCTTTGAAATCCGGTGATTCCACAGGCACAGACCATTTTGTGGAAGATTGTGCTGTGATTTTTAACTAAAGGTTTCATATCAGGGAAAGGTATTAGTTGTTAACACTGTTTAACGTTGATCAGTGAACCAGGGATTCAATTCATAAATTTTCAGCCCTAAATGTAAAGATGCCTTTTGAATAGATAAGAAGAGAAAAGAGCATTTAAATGCAATCCCTTCTCCATGTGCTGACTCATTAATTCTAACAGGAGATGCCTCTTTTGATTAGGCAAGTCATTCTTAGACAATCCAGGCAGAGTCTCCTGAAAGCTTGTAAGTTGCATCTGTAGGGAACAAATATGTAGTTTGCTTTGCACATTTCTCTGGGGTTTGCAGGACAAAGTTTAAAGAAATATCACACTGTGATAGATGCAATCTTCATTTTGATTTTTGGTAGGCTATTAATTTCATCCATTTCATCATTTTCCCCATTCAGACATCCATTCTTTCATCCATCCTTGATAAGCGATGTTCAAGTATTATATTGTATTTTTGGTTAAAAAATGCATAAATACTGCATAATGTCTGCACCCATGGTCTTCAGGTAGAATAGGAGGGCTAGATGTGTTGAACAATGAGAACCCATCATGGCAGAGTCCCACAGCAGCAGCAAGTGCAAAATCAAACAAAGGAAACAAAATAAGACTAAGAGTAAGGGTGGGGATGGAGGCATGAATCACTCCTGCCCGTGGATGCTAGGGGAGGCTTCACACGCATGGTGCTCTAACAGGTGGTATAGCACCATCCAAGTTTTAAAGAAAAGATATGGCATATATTCAGGTCCATTTATTTTAAAGACAATAGAAATAGGAAATACATTTGATAATAATCTAACTGGGGATGGTCTGTCTCTGAGGTTCTAGGGATGACAGAGAGGAACAACTTGCCTTTCCCATATTCAAGAGGCTTACAGTTCTGGGAGTCATCCACATGTATGCTGAGTGCTTCCTCTGTCATGGCCAGCCCACACCATGATATTAATTGGGTATTTTCTACAGGTCAAGTGTTATAGATGAAGCCTTTTGTTAAGCCTCTATATTTTAATTGGTGCTCTGAGACTTTATTGTATTGTCCTTTGCCAGACCTCTTTTAAATTATCCTAGCACAATTTTAGATTTACAGAAAATTCAGAAGATAGTACAGAAAGTTCCCATATACTCTGCACACAGTTTTCCCTATAACTAATGTCTTACAGTATATTTGTTGCAATTTATGAAAATATATGGGTACATTATTATTATGTGAAGTTTATCATTTATTCAGATTTCTTTAGTTTTTGCCTAATGTCCATTTTCTGTTAGAGGATCCCATCCAAGATATCAAATTACATTTAGCTACATGTCTCCTTAGACTCCTCTTGACTGTAACAGTTTTTTAGGCTCTCCTTATTTTTGATGACCTTGACAGTTTTGAGGACTACTGGTTAAGGATTTTGTAGAATGCTACTTAACTGGGATTTGTCTGATGCTTTTCTCATAATTAGTTATAGGTTTGGGGGAGGAAGATCACAGAGATAAAATTCCATTTTCATCAAGCATATTAATGGTACATATTATCAATGTGACTTATCAACTTGACCTTGCTCCCATGGCTGAGGTCTTTATCAGGTTTCTGGACTGTAAATTTACCCATTCCTCTCCCTTTCATACTGTACCCTTTGGAAGGAAGTCACTATACATGGCTCACATTTTAGGAGAGAGGGGTTATTCTCTACTTCCTTGTGAGTAAAGAAATAAATTATTTGTACTTCTGAATGGGAGATGTGTCTGTTTTCCTCCATTTATTTATTTATTGAGTCATTTATTTACATCAGTACAGACTCAGAGATATCGATTGTATACTTTGGATTATAATCCAATAATTTCTTTTGGTACTGAGATTGGTAGTTTTTGCCATTGGGGGTCTTTTGCTAAGCTCCTGAATCCCCGTTACAGAAATTGCCCTGTATATCAGTGTTAGTATTATTTTACTTTATTAACACTTTATGGCATGACAAATGCTCCCTTTATGTATTTTTATGTTCTTTCCATAGCTGTAAAAACTGAGGCTCTGAGAGACTTAATGATACGGCAAAATATCCCAGTTATTAGGTGATCCGGGTTTCAGTGTGAACCCTGTTTGGCATCAGAATCTCCATGTTGTACCATTGCAATTCCCTGCCTGTGAAAGAGCATCAGTAAGTTCTTCCACCTGAACAATAGTTTTGATTCCAGAGAGTCTGTAATGTAGTCAACCTTATAATTTTGAACATCACACTATTTTAGGTATTTATGTTCCTTGATGGTAGTTTATTCATTCAATACATACGTGTGAGCACCTACCATTGCCCACATGCTCTCTTGGAAGCTAGCATAGATCTGAAGGCAAGTGCAAGTGGAGGCAGTCAGGAACTCTCCTGACAGTTCAAAGACTAGAGCTGTGTGACATTAACTGGACAATCAAACTAAGATTTGAGGGTTACAAATGTGTGATAATCCTTCTGGACATCAGAGGTCCAAAATCAGCTTGAGTGGGCAGATACCAGTATGTATCTGCTAGGGTTACCTAACAAAACACTACAGGCTGAGCTATTGATACAAAATAATTTATTTTATCCAAGTCTGAAGTCTGGAAGTTCACTATCAAGATGTCAAGAAATTAAGTTTTTGATGAGGCGTCTCTTCCTGGCTTGCAGAGGGCCACATTTATGCCATTTCCTCAGATGCCTTTCTTCTGTGTGTACATGGGAGGGAGAGAGGAAAAGAGATCTGGTGTCCCTTTGTCTTCTTATAAGGACACCAGTTCCTTTCAGATCAATGTCCATCCAATGATTTTATTTAACTTCCCTAAAGGCCCCATCTCCCAATACAGTCACAGTGAGGAGGGGCATGGCTTCGACATATGAAATTTAGGGGTACACAGTTCAGTTTATAACAGACACTTTGGTTTGGAGAACAGAACTAAACCCAGGGCTTGAATAATTAGAGGCTCCAGCTACTTTAGAGATTTGCAAGGTACCAGACAAAAGTTGCCAAAAATGCTTGTCACTGGTTAGAAGAGCAGTAGGCTGGTGTGAGTGTCTGAGGGAGAGCCCCCCCCCCCCCAGCAAGTCACAGACCTGAGGATTCTGCTGTAGATCATCAAAACTCCAAGCACAAACAGAGCCCAAGTGAATTAGGATGCTTCTATATCCTGCAGGGCAGCAGATGATGCCAGAGGCACAGTGGTCATGAAACACACACTTGTAGGGGGTGATGAGTATCTACAACATTTTAATTACCTTTCCTTACACTGAATGCTAAAAATGTATTCTGTTATGATTGTGTTGAAAGGGGTTATAAGGCTGTTGTCCTCTGAAAAAAAAAGCCATCTGAATATGGCCCACGTTTCTTAGAACAGGGTTCGTGTCTTGGAGATGGCATTACCATCCTTGAAAACACTCCATCTTCTACTTTAAAGCAATTTAAAAAATCAGATCCAGTAACAAACAAAAAGCCTCTTCAAAAGTCTTTAATAACGGTACACCCCTGAATAGGTGTGGTAGGTGATAGAGTAGAAACAGAGCAGCACTGGGAACAGAAACCTTAAATGGAAGTCTAGCAGCCTCCTCAGACCATGACTCTCTGGAGTTTGTTTCAACTGGTTGAGGCTCAGTCTCTACAACCGTACAGTGGCAATGCCCAGTTTATAAGTTGACAAGTCTGTGCTGGCCATTCTGTAAGATTCTGTCCTCCAAGCTTTTGGCAAAACTTGTGTCTGTGTAAAGCAGAAGGCCTAAAATGTCATTCTGAAAGAAACACTTTCTTTGAACTTGGCCAAGCTGAAGAAGAGGAAGGATTCAGAGCCCTGGGATATGGTTCTCTACTGGGAGAGGTGCAGGCTTGGGGTCAGACATAGACTTCAATCCTTAGTCATTTTTTAACCGGTGATGGTTTGGCATTTTTCCTCATCTCTCTAACCTTTAATCTGTTAACATGAGTTTTCTTTGCATGACATTACAAATATATTCTTCTCTGACTAGTACAAGAATTACATACAAATACATATGGACCAAGACATAGTAGCTTCAAGAAATGGTAGTTCTATTTCCTTCCTTCCTCTTATGTGTGGCTGAGTCACGACACACGAGGTCCCATGACTCTGAGATGATAGGCACATTCATGTTCTTTCATCAGTTTGCTTTTCTTAGCACCAGATCCAGTAACTCAGATAAGCCTGAGCCCACAGGTGAGGCCCCATTGGTATACCATTAGGGGATCTAGGAAAGTCCAGGGTATTTCTTATTTATCCTTTTATCAGGACAGGGTTTGGAACCCTAGTGGGATGGTCCCAACACTGTTGATATGTGTGGAATCTGGGTCACCAGGAAACAAAGTTAGGGGGTGTTTCCAGGTGTGTCAGATTCAGGGTAGAACTGAGGCAGGGAATTGCATTTTTTCTATGTAAATTTAGATTTGCATTCCCTGAGAGAACGCTTACATGTGTTACTTTTCACACACCCATGAACAGGCAGCCAGAATATGAGCTCCAAGCTGAAGAACAGGCCTTTGGCCAATAAGACACAGATTGCAAGAGATTCGGGGTAACCTGCGTGGAGTGTGCCCGCCAGCTCTGACTAATTGTCTGCCTGTGAAGGCACTTAGTTCCAATCTACCACTGATTTGGCTGTAATTAAAATCCAGCACAGTTTATAAGAGGTGTTATTTCATTTGGTTGACCACTGAGATACAAGAAAAAGATTTATTAAGATAGTTTGAGAGGCCTTAGATTCTAAAGAAATACTCATGATATATTTTCTGACCAGCAGAGCAATTCAGTAATTGTCTTAAATATACCTTTATTGCTACTATCTAATATCTATATCTATATCTAAATAAGTAAATAAATAGAAAGATAGAGATAGAGAAATGATGGATTTTCATGGATTTAAATTTAGTGTTTGAGTTTATTAGTCATATATGTGTTGAGTTTATTAGCCATATACATAGACTCTTTGTGTCACTGGAAAACTTGGATTGCCCATAAGTATAATGGGGTATTAGGCTAATGCAAGAGCAATGGTCTTCTCAGAGTCAATTCTGAGTCTTTTCACAAAGCTCCATCAGTGATCTTAGGTGGGCCCTTAGGAGGGTCTTCTGGGGACAGCCTTAAACATCCAGGAGCATGAAGGAACCCATGGGGATGTTCACATAAAATAAGAATGAGCATGAAAGAAGGAGAGCAAAATCCATTTTGTAACAGATTTTCAAATATCAATGCTGCTCCCCAAATAAAATCACTCCCTGGTTCCAAAATTGATGTTAATTAGAGAAGAGCACAGAGACATGCCTATCCAGCTTACAGATCTTGACAAGAAAAACAAAATAGGAACCCTACCATGGAGACCAAGTCTTCAGGGATGAAATGCATAGGGCAGGAGCAGTAATTCCAGTTCCAGAGACTGGAGGGGCATGAGGTGGAAAGAAAGAGACCATCACATTCCTGAGCACTGGGTATGGCCATTTGCATAAGGGCCAGGTTGGAGGCAAAAGAGCTGAGCAGATGAAGTTGTTGGGAATCCTGCTCTCCTGGCCAACCCACCAGATCCTGGGTCATGAAGGGTGTCTATTTCAAATCTCACCTCATCTTGATTTTTTTTTCTCAGGACAGGGTTAGGAATGCCCGTGGGATGGTCCCAACACAGTAGACTATCTGCAGAAACTGAAATTCAGAGTGTGTTTTCAGATGTGTCAATTTCCTCACCAATGTTTCAGTAAGTCATGCCCGGCCATTCCCCCGTCCCTTTGCACATGCCGTTACTACAGCCTGGGATGGCTTTCCTCTCTTTCTCAGGATACACCAGGCTTGTTTCATTTTCCTTTCCAATGAATTCCTTTTCCCTAGTCTTTCTTGAACTTCCCCCTTCACAATGGCAGATAGAATGAGTGCGTGTCTGCTCCTGACCTCTCTGGCACCTTGCGCCACTGTGAGGGCTGAATTGTGTCATAGGTTCTTGTTTATTTGAGTTTCCTGATGGGTCTGAGCTGGCCAAAGGCACCCAGTACAGTCCACAAGGATATAAAAAATCATCAAAAGAGATTTGCTTTTTTATTGGTTTTAGGGAAAGCTGGCATCTATGACCTGAAATTGTTTGCAAGTTTAAAAATTGGTTGCATAGCAGCATCTCTAAGCAGGAAGCAGGACCGGTGTCATTTAATTCCCCAGGTTTAATCTCTGATGGGTTCATAGAAGAGAGATCCAAATGTTAAGAAATGGAAGCCACACACTAGTTGCAGTAAAAGTGGAGCTCTGGTGTGGTGTGCCTGGGTGGCTCAGTCGGCTCAGTTGGTTAAGCATCTGACTTTGGCTCAGGTCATGCTCTCACAGTCTATGGGGTCAAACCCCACATCAGGCTCTGTGCCAACAGCTCAGAGCCCAGAGCCTGCTTCAGATGCTGTGTCTCCCTCTCTCTCTGTCCCTCCCCCAATTGTACTCTGTTTGTCAACTCTCTCTCAAAATTAAACTAAAACATAAACATATTTTTTAAGTGGAGCTGTGGTAGAAGAAACCAATAAATATATAAATGTAGGAAAGATTCTCCCCAGATGTAAAGCCCTAAACCAGGAACATGCAGTACCAAAGCCTTGGAATAAAGAGCAAAATAAGCTGCAGGATTAAGTTCAAGTTTAATCCTAAGTAATTGTGGGGTTCACAGCCATGGGAAGGTACACAGTATCTTTGGGGAGGCTTAGTCTGTGTGCAGAAGATAAAGCGGCCATAGCCATGGGCAGAGGAGGGTTCAGGGGTATAGAGGGCACTGAAGAAAGGAGAAGGGACCATCCAGAAAGGCATGGACAAGAATTTCACAGATGAAATGCAGCATCTGCTGGGCATGGGTTTCTACATTACAAGTATTAGAACATGTTATTTTAGGTAAACCCTTACAATGATTTCATGACCAAGAAACAGGCATTTCAGTTTTGCACTTGAAGGGGCTGAGGCCTGGGATTGCTGAAGCCACTTATCCCAAAACCACGTACCACCTACACTGGCCATTTCCCTCCCTTCCCTTCCACTCCCCTGCTCTGCTTGGCTCTGTTTAGCAGGATTCTGATCCCTGAAAACTACATTTCCCAGACTGCATTGCCTGCTAATTTCCCATGGGTTTCAAACAATAGAAGGCACTGATGGGACAGTAAAGGCTAGATGATCGGAAAATCAAAGCTATTCTCTCTGTCTGTTTCTCCCTCTTTCTCTCGGCTTAGGTGGCACCTTGGAATAGCACCGGGGTCTGTGTGATTCAATTCTTGCTTCCCAGCCTTCCTTCTGCCTCCTAGCTCCTCCCACAGCCCCTGCTCCCAGGTTCCTCTTCTTCCATCTGCTCTGGCTCCAGTCTCTGGTCAAACCAGCTCCTCTCTTATCCCTCTAACCCAAGGTTGAAGTCAGTATCTCCCCCTTTTGAGCTTTATCACCACACCTGCAACAAGCTTCCTACGCCATCTCTCCTCGAATGAACTGGCTGGCGAGAGTTCATATTCGCTCGCTCTGCCTTGACGGATACATGTGGTAACAGGACTGAGCTGGGTGAGAAAACTGAGGTGCCCTGCTTCTCTGGTATGCAGCCAGTCTAATATGAAACGGCAAGAACGGTACAAGGTGACAACCAAGGCAGCGCGCTTTTCCAGGAAAGGGCCGTGTTTTAAGCTTGTGAGCTATGGAGTCAGGACTGCTCGACTCTCTGCATTTGCAGTGTAACCACACCCATAGACAACACATAAAAAATACAGGCTTCGCTCTATTCCAATAAAACTTTATTTATAAACCAGGTAGTGAGGCTGATTTTGCCCTCAGGCTTCTGTTTTCACTGGCCCTGGGACATACTGAACAGGGCGTTACAGCAAAGCAGCAGCTCAGGGTTCAGGCAACTGGATTCTTTTTCCTTTCACCAGAGAGATTCTGAAAGGATTCAGCAGGAAGAGAGTTAACAGACTCTTGATTGGAAAGCTCCAGGAGCCCATCTGGATGGTGGAATGCTAATCATAGACAATGAGAGAAGCTGGGGCTGAATCAGATGTTTTGCCCCATTTCCTCAAACTTGTCAGTGAGAATGGAATCTAGCATTTGCAGTAATTAGATCCTTTTTATTGAAAAGAGAGGAAAAGAGGGAGGGAAGGTGAAAGGGAGAGAAAGAGAGAGAGGGAGGGAAAGGGAGAAAGAGAGAAGGAGAGAGAGAAAAGAGGGAGGGGGTTAGCTAAGAATCAGAGCCTTCTCTTGCTGGAAAATTCTAGTAGCTTTCAGGTTTCTTTGGTGGAATAATCAATGGAGTGTCCAGCTAAATGATTACAGAGCTACCTTTTGATTCTTGTCTGAAGGGAAACTGGTTTTTCTATCCAAGCACATCTGCAGGCTTTAAAAACAAAACAAAACCAAAAAGCCTCCAAAAGCCAGCTTGCTTTCCATTTAGGAGTGAGGAGACCCAGTTTTTGCAATCACTTTAAGGGCATTACCTGGGGAGCCCCCGCCCTGGACTTTACTCATAGTCTTTCAAGAGCCTGTTGGGAGTTCATGCCACACTGACCCCCTTTATAGGGCACCTCTGACCCTGTGGGTGTCCGAGTCCAATTTCCAGGGCCCAAAGGAAGCTGGCAAGGATTCTAGGCCCAAGGCCTGTGCCAGAGAATGGGGAGCAAGAAGCTGGATAAACCAGAAGATGGATAGGCTCAGAGAGGCACAAGGCCACTTAATGCAACACCAAAGTGTGTACCCTGTTCAAGAAGGGGAAAGCCAAAAGCAGACCTAAAGGAGCATCATTCCTGAAACTTCTGGCAGTGAAGTGAGAGATGAGCCGAGGTGTGGAGTGTCATAGACGGTGGACAGTCAGGGCCGGCGTTGGTGTGGAAGACGGCCCCCCGAGCACTCCCCACTTCCTGAGGACAGAACCACACGTTGTGTGAGGGGTGCCCAGAGACAGACGTGGACACATAGAGAACTCCGTGCGGTGACACAGGAATCTCACCTGGGAATTAGAAGCCTGCGCTGGTGCCCAGTCTTGGCACTTATGAACCACTGGGATTGCAATACATCTTAATAGATCGCAAATATCTCCGAGGTGGAGCCTGAACATTAAGTCAGGGCGGATGACTATTTGCATCCTCAAAAATTATTTTGATGATACATCATGTGCTCTTCATTCTAAAAGCATAATAGGCTGTGGATATATGTATACAAAGGTCAGACACCAGCCTGTTGGTGTGTGGGTGTGGATGGGAGAAAGAGAGAGAGAGAGAGAGAGAGAGAGAGAGAGAGAGAGAGAGAGAAAGAGAGAAGGGAACCCTTGAGTGCATATGCCTTCTAACGCTTGCTTTCAACCTGTGAGCTCTCAATGTTTGATGCATTAATTTCCGTCTTGATTGGAAGCTAAAGTGGGCTATTTAAATAAATAACAGGGAACAAAGCATACATTTGTCTTTTAAGCATTCATTAATCATTTCTCATGGCTTTCTGGAAGATGTCAGATAGGTATTGAATAAAAGATTTATTGTAACAGGGATCAGTTAATCTGGCTTTTTCCTTACCCGACCACAGATGGAGACATGCTTGGGAGTTGGATCATTATACACACACACAGGCACACGCGCACACACACATGCACACACATACATGCACATGCACACACACGTACATGGCTACATTCACACATAGGCATATCTAAATCTAAATGTAAGTACATCGATAAGTGTACATCTATTTATCAAGTATTTATTGAGTGCTTGCCATGCATGAGGCATTGCGCTAGCTCATATATATATGAATATATATATACACACACATATACATATATATATATGCACATTTGCAGAAACTGAGATTATAAATGGCAAATTTTAAACAGGAAGGAATCTAAGTGACACATTCCTACCGGTGGTTTGAACGACACATAAAACACGTCCTAAAACATTCTCTGGCAATATAAAGCCAAACATAAGAAACATTTTTAAATAAAGTGTGAACATTTCCAAAGCACACTGGATTTGGGGTCATCTACATTTTATATAATTAAAACCACTGGGATTTGTTCCTATTCTGTTTCCCAATAGCCCACTGCACCCAGCACCCAGTCCTCAGGAGGGCTCGCTATCTGAGGGGTGGGTGTGTGTGGGAGGCTCAGGCCTTAGTACTGACCTCACATATGCATTATAATTTATAATGCAGAAGAGAATTGCTGGAAGAAACCTTAGCACGTACAACACAATTATTCCTAGAAGTTGAGCTATGATTTGATCCGTGCAAAGCATCTCTAGTCAGAGTAAGACATGCGCTAAGTTGCTCCCAGATGCCCTGGGGCCCTTGCCAGGCTAACTCTCTGCAGGCTTCTGGAATTTGTTTCCCCGAAGCTTTCCCCTGGAGCTTCTCTGAGCTAGGAATATTCCAGAAGGTGAGTCTGACAGCCAATGGAGGATCTGCATTGGGGCTCCGTTACAATGGCTACCATGCCACTTTTATCTGTTCTTGTCAAAGACCCCTTTGAAGATGTAGCTCTGCCATTTGCTAAAACATATCTTCAAGCCCCAGCCTTCTGAAGATGGATGAGATGAAATGCAGATTCAGATGAACTCAAGCTTCTCACCTAGGATCTCCCTGTCCCCCGTGGGGTCCCTTCCCTTTCCTGTCCATGGGGCTGTCCCTGGACAGAGAGGAGAAGTCATTTGCCCCAAATGAGAGAGAGACAGAGACCAGAACAGAGCCCCCCGTCACTGTACTTCTACCTCAAACCTCACATACACTTGCCCACGGCCGCGGGGGTGGGCAGGGGGGGGTGGGCGGTCAGAATCAGGACAGAAAGGGGCAAAATGTGGCCTTGTTTTCCCTGCCAGGGCCTCAGATCACAGAGGGAGCTGACTTCACAAAAGGAGATTTCCAGAAGGAGCAAGCAGGCCTAGCTAAGAGATGCTCTCTTAAAAATAGGCCAGGGAGGGCCATGTGGGAGGAGGAATTTATGCACGTCCTCATCAGAAGAAACAATAAACTTTTAAAAACTTTTCAGCCAGCTGCAGTCCTCAGTCTGGACTTAACTCCGTCGTCACCATGGCAACCCGATGATCCACGTTCTTTATTTCAAAAGGAGTCAAGGCAGTTTAAGAAGCATCCATCCCTCATTGGCCCATCAGCCCAGTTTCAATCGCTGTTCTGCACGGAGGACCGGAATGAGAACTGCATCATGACTTCTGGCCTATATAATTCTGCCCCCGCTTTGTCTTCTTCAGAACGGGAGTCCAGCTGCTCCCTGAATCTCTGTCTCTGCCCAAATACATGCTCGTTTGCTTACTTGGTCGGTGATTTCTTTCTTGGTGGTCCACGGCTTTTTCGTACAAGTACAAAGTTTGTGTGAGTGTACGCACGGTGATGCTGGACCGTGTTAAGTGGAGTTCAGAGTCGGGGAAATTCCCGAGGAAGCTGCAGGTGGAAACAGAGAGGATTTGTGAAGCCGGAAGCATGAGTGGCCCAACACTAACATTGCGGGTTTCTTTTAAGCATCTGCCAACAAGAGGGCCGTAGAACAGCAGCAGCACTTGAATTAGGAGTTAGGACTATTCCATGCGTGTCTGTAAAATGGCCTTTTTGAGGGTCAGTTGCAGTAAGCCGAGGGCACAGGGAATTTCTGAGTGTGATCTGTGCGTGTTTGATTCTCACACCATCAGAATTACCCAGGTGCGCACTGCACTGAATGTTCTGGTCGCCACAGAATCTGAATCTGCATTTTTCACAGCCAAACGACCTCTGATAACAATTCAAAAATGGGAAGTCTGTTTTTCTTTTTATTATTTGAAGTCCATTAAGGGAAAATGATAAAGATTCTGACCCCAAATAGCACTGATATTTGATTCTGAAGTGACTATACATTATTATGCTGCAATTGAATGACTCAAGTAGTTTCAGGGTCTTCTGATTGACACTGCAGGCATGGTCCAGAAATTTCTCCAGGGCTGCTAAGTAGCCTCCATTGCTTTGACCCTTCTTCCCCCTTACAGAGCTCCTCATGCACATTAGGAGCCATTAACATCTCCTTACTCTCCGTTAATAGCCCCATGAAGTGGTATGGTACTGGGTTTCACTCAGAGTCTCTAGTTCAAAGTAAAAGATTCCCATGAGAAGGGCAGCAGCGGATTGAAAATCAGAACCATTTTCAGCACGCTTGAGACCCTGGAGAGGATGTGTTGGGTTCTGTTTGGCAAAGGAGACGTTTCTAATGACATTCATGTGCTTTCTGTAACGTAGCTGCATGAAGACCAGTATGTTTCCAGTCTTCTCCCAGGTCCTCTCTCGACTGCTGGACTTGGCTTCCAGCTCCCTGCTATGGGCCACTGACCACCACCCTCACCTCTCCACGGCCGGCCGCATACATTCTCAATACCTGGTCCTGTCATTCAAAGATTTCCATTTTGAGGTCCTAACTCATCTTTCAACTCTGATTTTGCAATATGCTTTCATATTAGGATGTCTGGATAACTCAGTTGGTTAAGTGTTCTAATCTTGATTTCAGTTCAGGTCATGATCTTGTAGTTTGTGAGTTTGAGCCCTACATCAGTCTCTGTGCTGACAGTGCAGAGCCTGCTTAGGATTCTCTCTCCCTCTCCCTCTGCCTGTCCCTGGCTCACATGCATTTGCACACCCTCTCTCCTCTGCTTCTCTCAAAATACATAAATAAACTTTAAAAAAAAAACAAAATTCTTTCATATTAACTTTCTATCAAAGTACAATGGGTCAGTCAGCTACTCCAAAGTCACTACACTCTTTTCCACCACCGGGCCTTTGCCCATGCTTTGTCACAAGTCTGGAATGCATCACTGTTCATATATATACAGTTGTATTTCATTTTTTTGCTGCTTACTTTATCGTGATTCATAGACACTGCATTTTTTTTTTTTACTAAATGAAGTTTTTTGGCAACCCTGCATTGACCACATGTCTAGATAGGCCCTCTTTTTCCAGCAGCATTTGTTCATTTCCTTCCCCTGTTACATTTTGGCAATTCTCTTAATATTTCAAAGTGTCTCATTATTATTATATTTGTTATGGTGATCTGTGATTAGTGATTGCCACTCTGAGGCTCAGACCTTGGAGAGCATTTTTAGCTATGAAGTATTTTTTAACCAAGTTCTGTACATTGTTTATTTTAGACATCATGCTATTGCACACTTAATAGACTACAGCATGGTGTAAACATAACTTTTATATGCACCGGGAAACCCAAAAGTTCATTTGACTCCCTTTATTGTGAAATTTTCTTTGTTGCAATGGTCTGGACCCAGACTTGAGCTACCTCTTAGGTACATTTGCAGCGAGGTCATAATCTTCTTTCAGGCATAATTTAATCTGTGCTCGATAAGACTTTTCTCAGGTGTTGAAGCCTCAGTGATTTCCTGTTACCTCTGCACTTCCATCAGGATTATTCTCTGTGCTCCTCCTTTGGTCCATGTTTCATTTTTCCATTATGATAGTCACCTTCATGGTTACTTAAGACCTTGGCCTAGATTCCCCAGCAAGCGGCACAGTATGTCTTCCCTATTGTTTTCAAACCCACCCTTTAAACTGTAGAGTTAAGATTTCCCGGGGGTTGTGTTGTTACAAAGTGAATTGTCAGTATGGAGGAAAAGATGATTATTTGAACACAGGCTATTTCCAAAGAGTGAAGGTTATGCCAGGGAGAGGGAGAGAGATGACAGCTGCTGGTGGACTTTTGGGCACCAAGAAGCCCTCAGGGGTGGTGGTGCACACAGGTGGCTGTGGGGAGAACTTTCTCCAGCAAGGACCTCTGACGGGAGAACACAGCTTTTGGAACAGAGCCCAACATGAGCTCAAGCGTGCAGATATTTGGTGAGAGATGAATTCCCCACTTCTCCCTATTGACCTTGAATGAATGTGAAATAAACTACTTGGACTGCCGTAGACTGAACCCATAGACATCCTAGTTTGGATGCAAAGAAATTCACTCAAATGGCTCCAATTGAAAATAGACATCCTTGTCAAATGGGGTGGAACACGTGAGCTGAGATCGAATGGTTGTGAATCAGATGTTCCCACTAAAAATCAGATCATTCAAGTCAGGGGACACCAGCAGTGTCACTTCTGCCAGATGGCACTCATGCTTCCTTCCTGCATGACCAGCATCTGACTAAACATTTAGCCCCAGAAGAAAGAAGCCCTAGAATTTTTCCATCATTGTCTGCATATCCTAGGGATAGTCATTCCCTTTCTTTTGGTTTGTTTTTTTGTCTTGCTCTTATTATCTTCATCTATTAAGTAGATAAATCATTACCCACCATGGGATTGTAAGCTCATGGGACTGTGAGTTCATATAAGAGCAAGGCTTTGGCCATAGTTTACAAATATTAAGATGCTACCAGACCCATGGGTATATTATACATTTGTGGAGATGTTTTTACAGACAGTAGTATTTCCATTGCCATGGCTATCATCACAGATTGCCTCAGGGGTAGTGAGGTTCATTTAAGCAGGCAGGATAACCTTCAGCTCAGGGTTAAGTCATTTGTGCAAAGAGAAGTGTACCTTTTATCAGCCAGAGATGTTATTAGTTGCATTTAGTAAAATATCCCCTTGTCTTGCCTAGGAGAGTATCAGCCACATAGAAAGAAATAAAGAAAAAAATCCGGTGATAACAACAATAAAGCAATTACTTGGAGATGCTCTAATGATGAAGGCAATGCTGTCTGCATGCAGGAGGCACAGTTTCTGACCTGTCCTCAGTGGCTGTGAGTAGGAGGGAAAAGAAGGCGGCCTCTGATGTAACCACGCATGGCAGAGGGAATAGAGATGTATAGAAGATGCTGATCGCTTGGAAAGAAAACTAAATTGAGTGTGGGAAGAGTGTCAAGAGAAGTGTTATGAATCCTTCTCACACTGCTTTAGAGAGGTGGGTGGTGGGAGGTGGGAATAATCTTGCCAGAAATGAAGATAAGGAATTGGTATCTTCATTTAAGCCTGTGCTCTGTACTATACAGATAGTCCCCGATTTACAATGGTTCGACTTCAACAATTTATCAACTTTGTGATGGTGTGAAAGCGATCTGTGTACAGTGGAAACTGTATTTGGAATTTGGAATGTGTATCTCTTCCCGGGCTTTCTCTTCCTGAACGATCCTCTCACAGGATGCTGGGCAGTGGCCATGACCGCAGTTCCGAGTCAGCTAGCAATCAGGAGGGCCAACAGTGACACACTAACCATGATCCTGCGACCATGCAACCATTCTGTCTGTCACTGTCAGCACAGTATTCAATAAATTACATGAGTAAACCAACACTTTAGTATAAAACAGACTTCATATTAGATGATTTTGCCCAACTGTAGGCTCATATGAGTGTTGTGAGTACATTTAAGCCTGATGTGGCCCAAATGTGATGGTCAGTCATTTGGGTGTATTACATGCATTTTCAACTTAGGATGAGTTTATTGGGATGTAACCCCTAGGCAAGTCGAGGCAGATCTTATGTATATTGGTTATTAGTTAAACATCCAGCATGCAGATGTTGTGACCAGAAGTCCTGTGGACAGCCTATTATTTCTACCATCTTGGTTGCCCCTGGAATGTCTCCTTGGGTTGAAGGTCTAGAGGGAAATGCACAGGTCTAGCCATCAGAGGCTTTGACTTAGAGTTCTGACTTTTCCTGTGTGGTTTTCTATGTGTCTGGGGAATTATTATTATTAATTTTTTAAAATTTATTTTTAACAGAGAGACAGAGCAGGAGCAGGGGAGGGACAGAGAGAGAGACAGAAACACAGAATCTGAAGCAGGCTCCAGGCTCTGAGCTGTCAGCCCAGAGCCCAACACGGGACTTGAACCCACAAACTGCAAGATCATGACCTGAGCCAAAGTCAGCCGCTTAACTGACTGAGCCACCCAGGTGCCCCTCTGGGGAATTATTATTATTTTTCTTTCCATCACTCAGTTTTCTCATCCAAAAAGTAAGAGACTGGGACAAGACAGTCTCTACTGTCTCTTGAAGTTCTATTCTTCAATGATTTTAATAGGATATTGACTCTCTGGGGCCCTGAACACTGACCTTTGTCCAACCAATTACTCTCCTCAGGGATAAGTCAATGGCAGGAGTCCCTTTTGGATACTACTATTCTCAGCAGGTTCAGAAAAATAGTTTTAGAGGCCAAGGGAAAGAGTGAAGTTGTAACTCATTTCCAGCAAGGGGAGTAAAGAAAGAAATGTGAATCAGGATTCAAATTGCCCTGGAGAGATCACTAGCATTGAGTCTTTCATCCTATAAAGGGATGGTCCTAGAAAAAGCAGCCCTCTGCGTGGGGAGTCCTGAGTTTGAATTCTTCTCCACCCACCATATATGTAAAGTTACCATGTCAGAAGCTCTGTAAATGGACATGAAAGACGGGTGATAAAACGACATGAAAGACAGGTGAATGAAATGTGGCATACACATACATTGTAATATTCAGCCTTAAAATGGAAGATCCTAAGAACTCTGTTGCAACTTTTTCACTCCATAGTTGGAGTGCAAACACAGCCATGGACAATATGTAAATGATGAGTGTAGCTGTGTTCCAATAAAATTTATATGTAGACAGGAAATTTAAATTTCAGGTAATTTTCACATATTATGAAATAGTCTTCTTTTGATGTGTTTCCCAACCAGATTAGAAGAATTAAACCATCCTTAGCTTTCAGGTCATACAAAAATGGGCGGTGGGTCAGACACAGCCCATGTGCCAAGGTTTACTAAGGCTGTTGTAGAGAAAGTCTGGATTTAGAAGTCATCTGAAACTGGGTCTCAATTCTGGTTGCACTTTTACACAGTTCTGGGACCCTAGCAATGGGGCTTTACTGTCCAAAAACAGGTTGTTTTCCTTAGCAAATGTAGATGCCGAGCCAATCACAGAATCAGACACAAGAAGGGACCTAGAGGTGAACAAAACCTGTTATTTTCTGACAGAAAATATTCTTCCTTCTGTTCCCCTCTTCCTGCCTACAGTAATATGTAAAACTGGGGTAAGAATATTAACAGATTCAGAGTTTGCCCTAAGGATTAAATAAAATTTCTTTGAAAGCTCTAAAATATACTGTAAAATGTTTTTTAAAATCAATATTTACTGAATATATGACTTAGTCCATAGTATATCATGCTAAATGCAGATACTGTGCTAAGATTTTAATCTGTATAAAGTCACTGAATCCTCAGATCATCCCAAGTAGTTAAGACTAATAAATCCATTTGAGGGATTGGAAACTGAGATCTAAGATATCAATGGATTCTTGCCCTAGGTTAAGATTTGGTAAGCATTCTACCCAGTTTTCAAAACCAGGAAATCTGATTTCAAGATTTGTCTTTAACCACATTGCATTTTTTAGGTCTTTTATGATCTCAGACAGATATGGATGTGAACTCTAAGTCCACTGGGCCATGATATACAATCTCACTGTGACTATTTCATCATCATCTTCCTCGTTTCCAGTGTGCAAGCCAGGAACAATTACCTACCATACCTATGGCATAGAATTGGATCCAGAGTCAAATGTAAGCATTCAAAGTTTTGCTCCCAACATTCACTATGCAAATCCGTTGGACTGCTAACCTGTTATTACACAATGCTCCAAGCCAGTTCAGTGAGAAGGGGAGGTAGAGTCCATCAATAAATGTAGTGTGGAAATGTAATTCCACCAGTCCATCTTACAGCACCTGCTACTACGCTTCCCTTAGTTTAGCAGAACCAACCATTGACTGTATTTAGATCAGGCAACCAATTGATAAGAACAAAAATGGTCACAGATTCATTATTTGAAGAACTTTGAAAATGCTATGCATTGCTATTTATGGATATGGAACACATATATTCATAGAGGAAGTTAGGTGAATTCACAGCTACATAGAGCAAATGCCTGAATGAGGAACAGGCAGCTAATCATATATTCAAAGCCTTTTATTTTTGAAATCACACCATTTAGCCACTTCACTTGAGGACATCTGTAAGTTGGTTCTTTTAAGCCTCGAAGCTGCTTTTTACATAAGTACTAGGATAAAGCTAAAAAGGCTTCCATTCACACAACAAGCCTCCAAAAATAATTGGCTCCTTTAAGTGGACAATTTCATTTCTCCTTTTGTTTATAACAGACATCTCCAGGAGAATAAAATTGGTACTCAGCTGGCTTTGGTTCCAATGATATTTTCTTGCGCATTAATGGGGAAGGATTGTTGAGGCTTAGTGACCCTGAATGAAATTGAAGTTAATAAAAAAAAACTTCAGCATCTTCTTTTTATTTCTGTACATATTTTGTATTTCATTTACTCTATTTCAAGATATAGTTGCATAAATCCGGAGCTGTACTTTGGTCATGCAAAATGACATCATAATTATAAATGAAAGGTAAATTGTGCATCAAGGTACACTTCCTAAGAGAACAAAGAGGACTGATTTCACTCTAAATTATTGTGATGATGCCTCCACCACCACCATCATCTTCATTATTATTTAGGAATCCAAAGGCCTCCAACTTTTTTTAAAATGTTTATTTTTGAGAGAGCACAAGCTGGGGAGGGGCCAAGAGAGGGGGGACAGAGGATCCAAAGCGGACTCTGTTCTGACAGCAGAGACCGATGTGGGGCTCGAACTCATGAACTGTGAGAGGTCATGACCTCAGGGGAAGTTTGATACTCAACCCATTGAGCCACCCAGGTGCCCCACCTCCAGCTTTTAACTGTCCCAAGTCCAAGAGTGACTGTTTGGTAAGCAACCCAAGTTACAAGTCTGATCTGGAATCCAAGAATATGCTAGTTGTTAGCAGATATATATTCATTTTGGAAAGATGAAAAAACAATGATTTCTCATCATCTGAGACCTCCTGCACCCTGAAGCTTTCATTGGCCATTCAGTGGTGGGTTTTTAAGTCTTAATTACAGGCACATTTGTCCCATTGTCTCCATGTGGTACAGGACAAGGAAACACAATTAGTCACATATTGTAATTAACCTTCGTGGTCTGCATGCTTTTGTAGATTTGAAGGACTAGCTGGAGACCAAAAAATCCTTTGTATTACAAGGAGTGAGTTCTGGGATTCATCAGCATGAATAATCAAGGTAATTTATTCTGACAAGAAAAGTACATTGCTTCCCACATGCAGGTGACCCGCATGGGGAAGAACTTAGATATGAAATATCAACTACAGATAAATGACATTTACTTGTTAATTCACTTCCTTCCTTCTCTGTGCCTTTGTTTTTCTACCTTCCTTCTTAGCTCCCCCCAACCCCCACGTGTAATCAAAGTTTGTGCTAGCCACCAGAACATCAAGATGACTTCAGCTTGGTAACTCTAGGATTTATTTTTATAAACTACCAAAGCAAGTCATTTTGTAGCAATGGGCCACAGCGTTAAGACTGCAAATTATCTCTTCATTCAAAAATTTATTTTATTGTATTTTAAAGCTTTTTATAAAGCTTATTTTCACTTATTTTGACAGAAAGAGAGCACATGTAAGCATAAACGGAGGAGGGGGAGAGAGAAAGGGAGACAGAGAATCCCAGGCAGGCTCCATGCTGTCAGCACAGAGCCTGACACAGGGCTCAAACTCACGAATGTGAGATCATGACCTGAGCCGAAACCAAGAATCAGAGGCTTAACTGACTGAGCCACTTAGGTGCCACCACATAATTTATCTTTTAAAAACTTTTCTCTTATAACAAATTATGTGTTAGGTGCTGAGAATCTGATTAAAACTGTGTATCTAAGTGTTAGATATAATTATATTGTGCATTTATCCATGGAGATGGAGTAGCAGACCAGAGGTGAAGCTCTGAGCTCACCAGGTTATAAACAGGTGAGTTGGGACAGACTGGATAAAACAGTGAAACCTTTAGGGGAGGCTGTGTTTCTCCAACTGTAAACATGGGCTCATAAACTCATCTCATGGGGCTTCAACTAAACCCTAAGCTGATTAAGTACAAACACATAATGCTTAGTAGGAATTCAAAAACTGCTTTTGCATGGCTCATCCCTCCCTATCCTGACTCCATCCCCTGGGCTGGGAACTGAGCTGGGCTTTTACCCGCTGTTCGGGAAAGCGGGGTACTGATCATGAAACCCCACTAGTCAGACACAGAGCAGCATATCCAAACTCATCGTTCTGAGCTAAAGAGGCTTTTATAAATATTATTGAACATAGTCATGTATTGTTGAATCAGTAATGAACCCCAGTCATTAACATAAGGAAACATCTGCATTCCTCAAAAGCACCACACTCTGGGCAAATGTACAATTTTTAGGAAAAACATGGCAAAGAGAACACAAGACTCCAAAACTTCATTAGTGACTCACAAAAAGAACAACGTAATTATAAAAATAAATAATAATAAAATAATAAATAAAAATAATAAAAGTATAGAGATCTAATAAAAATGGAAACTTTTACACATGGTATATGGCTAAAAACTACATAAATACTGCAACAGAAGTGTCCCTTTTTCCTTGGAAAGACCTGGAACTTACTTATGGTTTTGGGTTTCATGAAATCTCTGGCAGGTGAGTTGTCATGAAAGGTGCAAGGAAGGTTACCTGAAACCAGATGGGAAATAATCACACCACTTTTGCGTGGGTGCCGCTCATAATCTGGGTGGTGAAATGCGGTTACTCACAGGTGTCTGAAGTTTATATATTTTCTGCATTCCCACGGGGTTGAGTTCAGCTGAAGGGTCCCTTGGAAATGGCATTTCATCAGTGAGGAAGTTAGACTTTTGCTCAAATATTCTCTTTCTACAGCAACTGCATTGGAACAAGCTCTGCTTTTCGTTAAGTGTTGTACGTAGCTGAACGGAACCTCAGTCTCATATAAAATGTTAATAATGAAGCTATCTGGTTTTGGCTACAAAAAGAACCATATTGGAGCACCTGGATGGTTCAGGTGGTTCAGCTCAGGTCATGATCACGTGGTTTGTGAGACCAAGCCCCACGTCAGACTGTGCCGGCAGTGCACAGTCTCCTTTTCTCTCTCTGCCCCGCCCCTGCTTATTCTCTCTCTTGCGGACCCGCAAAATAAATAAACTTTAAAGAAATAGTCAACAATCTTAACAGATGTCTTCCTTTTTTCCTTGTAACACTAATTTTTTAATAAATATCTGCAAGTCATGTTACAGAATAAGGCTCACTGAGGGCAGGTGGATAATCAAGGTTTTGTTTTTGTTAAACTGACCCCCAGCCTGGGGGACCTGCTGCTTTGGGAAGGCTGGGTCTGCAGTCCTGAGGCTGCTGAAGACACAGCCTGTGGGACCCACCCTCTGGTCAACTCCCTTCTTTGGAGTGTGGTGCATGGTCACCTTCTCCGTCCCCCTAGGGCACAGCCTAGGGCAGGGCTCTGGAGAGCAGAGTTCTGGAGAGCAGAGCCCAGGAGTCCTGGGCATTTAGAAACCGAGTGGAGGTACTGACCCTCTCACGTGGAGCCTGCAGATGTGAGGCTGAACATTTGGGGGACAAGGGCACGTGGAGGTAACAGCAATGGGAAAACCTGGGCTGTCAGCCACGCAGGAAGTATTTGCCCTTCTTTCCAGCCTAGTGACAGCTCCCTTTCCTTGCTGGACAGCTCCCTGTGGGCTTCCACATTCCCAGGATTAAGCTTGGCCCCTCCCATTTTTGCCCTGAAACCACGCCTCCCCTTGCAGAGAGGCCAGAGGCTGGGAACAGGGCGCCAGTGTGAGGATTTAGTCAATGGGGAAAGGGAATTATTTGCCAGACCACCTCTAAACGTGTACAAGGTCTGGGAGGCTATGTGGCAAAGGAGATAGACATGGACAGGGCACACACTTCCCTAAGCCTCTCCTCCTCCGTCCCAGAGAGGATATGAGGACATGTGGGTGGAAAAGGAGGGGGAAGAGGGGCTCTTTGGCCTGTGGCTTCTTGAGCTGATGAGGAGGCCAAGGGCCCAGGAGCCATCCGAGGGGGCGAAGGTGCCCCTCAGGAGACCATGAGCTAGTCTCCAAGGCGGCAACATCACATCCTCATCTGCACTGTACAAGCTTTCCCTGTGTTCACACTTTCACCTTCATGGGGGTTTTCTGCTCTCCTAATTCTAACACTGTGATTTCTATTCTCATTTTCAGACTATGAATTCATTGAGCAGTTCTGGATTAGCTCTTTCAATTTCTTAAGTGTTTGTGCAAACTTGTTGCCATTTTTGCTACTTATGCATCATTTGTTATTATTGACTTGTGTTCTTTAGATATTGCAGACCACTTGGTATATGTGCTAACCATACCTTCCCCCACTCAGTGGCTTGTCTTCTTGTCATGGTTAATCCCTTCTATCCACTTGAAGGGATGCCAGCAGGTGGTCTTTGGACTTGAACTGCAATTCTTCCCTCAACCTTTGACTGTCTGCCTACCCAGTCAGATTCTGGGCTCACTCAACCTCCACTCTTCCTTGAAACCAGTTCCTTAAAATCCAATAAATCCATTTCTCATTCCCTCACCCTCTCTCTCATTTATTTATTCTAGGAATCAGTGTTCTAAACTATGTGAACATTGTTTAATCACACACACACACACACACACACACACATTAACACACACACACACACACACACAATGTTGTTTTGTTTCTCTGGACAACACTCACTAAAACACCTATTTAGAAGTTCTTAATTTCAAAGTGGTCAACTTTATCAAAATGTACTTCTATTTTCAGTGCTTTTTGTGTCCCTTTTAATAATGATTTTACTGCCAGGATGTATTGAAGGCATTTTGCTATACAACATAGAAACCTTATATTTTTCATTTAACATTTTATTTGTAATATGCTTGGAAAATGATTTGGTTTATGAAGTGAAGTGGAGGTTCATTTTTAGTTTTTCCTCATATTGATAACAACTTTCTGGGCAATTTTTTTTGAAAGCAAAATTTCTTATGTATTGCTCTTGAGTGATATCTTGCCATCGATCAAATATCCAAATACGCCTGGCCTTTTACCTGAGTTCTTCAATTCCTATCATCTGTTTGTCTTTCATGGTACAGATTACAGAGCATATTGATCATAGCCTTTGTATTAAGTATTGATATCCGGGAGCACATATCTCCCCACTATGTTCTTTGTCAAACATTATTTTCATATTCTTAACCCTTTTTCCCTATATAAGATTTAGGATACATTTATTATTTCCACACAAATATTTTGGGATTTTGATGGAAAGTGTATTTAAATTACAGATAAGTTTGGTCTTTCACTTTTTAAGTGTGGTATGTTTACATTTACTTGGATAATCTTTAATTTATTTCAGAAGTACTTTGTAGCCTATGTCCAGCAATTACACTACTAGGTATTTACCCAAAGGATAAAAAAATACAGATTCGAAGCGGTACATGTACCTTGTGTTTATTTATGTTTATACCAGCATTATCAACAATAGCCAAACTATAGAAAAAGCCCAAATGTCCATTGACTGGTGAATGGATTAAGATGTGGCATACAGGTAGATAGATAGGTAGTAGATAGATAGATAGATAGATAGATAGATAGATAGATAGATGGAATATTACTCAGTCAGCAAAAAGAATGGAGTGTTGCCATTTGCAACAATGTGGATGAACTAGAATATATCATGCTAAGCAAAATAAGTCAATCAAAAAAAGACAAATACCATTTGGTTTTACTCACATGTAGAATTTAAGGGAAGAAAAGGATGGGCATATAGGAAAGGGGAAGAAAGAGAGAGAGAAGGAAACAAACCATAAGAGATTCTTAAGAATAGAGAACAAGCTGAGAGTTGGTAGAGGGAAGTTAGTGGTGATGGGCTAGATGGGTGATGGGTAATAAGGAAGGTACTTGTGATGAACACTGGATAGGTAATGAATCACTGAAATTTGCTCCTGAAAACATTATTGCATTGTTTGTATTAATTAAGTAGAATTTAAATAAAAATTTGAAGGGGAAAAAAAGGTACTTTCTAGCTTTCTGAATAGAGGCCATGAAATTTTGTTACATTTATTCCTCTCTATATATTCCTTTTAATTTGATAGTAATTTTCTCAAAATATTTCAATTTGTCACTGTTTCATACTGGTATACAAAAATATATTGATTTTGGTATGTTTGTTCAGTAATCTTGCAAGATCCACTTATGAATTCTAATAATATGTTTGGAAATCCATTGGATTTTTATGTACATATTTTTAATGTAATTAATATGTCTCATTTTTTTCTTTTACAAACCATGTATGTATGTATGTATGTATGTATGTATGTATTTTATAGATTATATTTTTAAGTATTCTCTACACCCAACATGGGGCTTGAATTCATGACCCTAAGATCAAGAGTCACATGCTCTACCGACTGAGCCAGTCAGGTGCCCCAAACTTAAACATTATGTCTTTTTCTTGCTTTGTTGCACTTGCTAGGATTCCCAGTACAAATTTAGATGGAAGTTATGATAACAGACATGTTTGTCTTAGTACATTTTGCAAAGACATATTTCCACTTTATAAAATTTTTAAATTATGTTGAATAATTTTGTATTAGTTGCAAGTGTATAACGCAGTGTTTCAACAATTATATACATTATAAAACGCTCACCAAGGTAAGTGTATAGCAATACTTATACTTTCACCATCAAGGGAGATGTTGGCTTAGTTTTCAAATTAAGAAAAATTCACATTCAGTTTTTGTTTATTAAGATTACTCATCAAATTTGTATCTAAGGTTTATTCTGAATCTACTAATATAACATAATTCTTGTATCCTCCATTTGGCTGTGTGATAAAATGATTATTAATTGTTAAAGTAGTTCTGTATTTCCAGAATAAACTTAATTGCAATTGATGTAATTTAGATGGATAGTTGATGTATGATAGATAGATAGATAAGGAGAGGGAGAGGGAGGCAGAGACAGATATTTTTGCCTCTAATTACAAGGAAGATGTGCTTGTAATTTTCCTTTTAAAGTACTTCTGGGTTTTGCTGTTAGCACTAACTGGCTTTATGAAATAAGTTGAGAATTTTGGACTCTTATTCTCTGAACAAGTTTGTGTAAACCTTCCTCGAAGCATTGTTTAATCATACAGATGAGGTTGTAGTTACTGCTGTTGTTTCTTTTCTAACTATAGTGACTGTGAAGAAAGTATGTCCAGGCTTTTCAGAGATTATTAGATCCAAGCTCTGAATTTATGACAGTCAAAGCAGTGCGACTCTATGGCTATCCAGTGATAAATGAAATTTGGTCCGAGTCCTTTTGACAGTGAATCCAGTGTAGTTAAGGATTTAGCCAATAATCTGAAATTGCCAATATCCCCCATTTGGCTTTCTGACCTGTTGAATCAAGTCAAATATGCAAAAAGAAGAGATAAGTGGAAGTACTAGGGATTTACCCTCCTTACCAAGAAAGAAGATGGCAATCAACACTACCTCCCTGAGGAAATTTGGGCTACCACTAAAGCCTTGAGAAATATGGAGTTATTTATTTCTATTATGGCCAGATTTAACTCTATTTGGCCTGTCCATAAGACAGATGAATCTTGGAGTATGGCTATGGATTATCATAAACTTAGTCAGTGGTGACATCAATTATAGTGGCTGATCCAGGTGTTGGTTTTTATCAGAATCAACACAGTCCCAGGCGCCTAGTCAGCTACTACTTAGCATGAAAATGCCATTTCCTCTCTGCCTATTTGAAAAACTATCAAAAGGGGTCATGTTCACAGGGTAGAAAGAGCAGAATATTTTTATCATCTTATCCAGGATATTGCCAATTCTTTTGTGCCTTTTCATAACTGCATGTAGGAATCTTAATAACCTTGACTTTTCATGGAACATTCCACTGGTATGCTATCTCCAATCATCATGCCAATTAGTTCTGGTGAGTAGGAACCACTAAGAAACTTGGATGCCTTGGTAAGATGCACGTGATCTACAAAGAGATCCATAAACCACCAAAAAACTCAGTGGCCCACATCTCACTGAAGATCTTGGGAATCCAGATTGGGAAATGTTGATATATTGCTGCTGAAGTCAAAGAAAACTTATTGCACAATGTACTATCTACCACTATAACAAAAACTAGCAGAAATCTGGGTGGATCTCTGGGTTTTGGAGGTGATATATAGTTCGTCATATCTGCTACTCTAGCCCATTTTCTAAGTAACCTATAAGACTTACAGTGTTTAATAGATTATGGCAAAACAAAGCATCTGCATTAGGCCAGCCTTCAGTTTTGGCATCTCTTCCACTTGATCACTAGGATTCAATAGATCTAATGAAAGTCAACTATCTCTCTAAAATTCCCTCTTGGGATGCTCCAATCAGAAGATTATAGAACACACTGTGTTGCAGCGCAGAGCCATAAAACTCTGCATTTGAAGATAACTACTGTCTTTTTGGGGGAAAAAATGAATTTCTGACTTGCTATTGTACTGAAGAGACTGAATTTCCAACCAACGGACATTATTGGCCATGTGATCTGAGCTCCCTTTTCCTAGCTGGGTGCTATCTGGCCCATCGAGTCAGAGCATGCCCAGCAGAAATTCTTCATCAACTGGTACATAAGGGATCACATTCAAGCTGGTCTAGACGTCGGAAGTAAGTTGCATGGCTGCCTTGCAATGCAACCGACACCTATCCTGTTACATTGCTCTTTTATTCGTGTTTGTGACATGATGGAAACTCCTTATAACCAGTTGACTAAGAAAAAAATAAACAAATAAACACCAAAATATTGGTTAAATCTACCTCAGAGAGCTGAGATAGATACGCTGAAATCCAACAAAATGTCAGTGTTACAGTTTTAGAAATCAGGAGTGTTTCTGAAAAACTGACATGATGGAGCATGCTCTCCATGGGCAGAACATTGAGCGACATCGTTTTTTACTTTGTTGACTTTAAGTTGGTCAGACGTACAGATGCTTGTTAGTTCATGAGTAGACGTTAATGATTCAGTTAGATAGTTATGGTCTTGGAAGCAACAAATTAGAATTTGCGTTTGATAGGAGTGCTCACCAAATTCAGAAGTCTCTCAAGAAGGAAATAGACAAGGTGGTATGTTCTGAAATAGCAATCAGCCTCCTTCTTCGTCATTGTTGTGTTTGTTTAATAGGAACATCCTCAAAGTAAGTGGCCTTGAAGACAGACTTGCTAGATATGGATTTAACAACGTGGACTTCCAGGTTTGGCCTAGCAAACAGAGATCCTAACCTACCCAGAGCATAGACCAATGGTAGGTCTGCAGTAGAGCAACATCGTCTTGTACAAACTGAATGACTTTGTGCCTCTTT
Source organism: Suricata suricatta (assembly GCF_006229205.1). Classification (NCBI taxonomy): domain Eukaryota; kingdom Metazoa; phylum Chordata; class Mammalia; order Carnivora; family Herpestidae; genus Suricata; species Suricata suricatta. The sequence continues at coordinate 73,249,059 of NC_043714.1, read as the reverse complement.
CATCATGATGAAAGCAGCAAATCTTCTCACTGGAAGAAACACAAATTATTGAGATGTATTTACCTTTTCTGCCTTGCTCCTTCCAGGACCACACTTTGTGGACTTCCTGATAGCTGTGAGTGTTCATATTATTAAAATAGTATAGGGTCACCTGGGTAGCTCAGTCAGTTAAGTGGCCAACACTTGATTTTGGCTCAGGTCATGATCTCCCGGTTCATGAGTTCAAGCCCCACAATGAGCTCTGTGCTGACAGCACAGAAAATGCATGGGATTCTGCATCTCCCTCACTCTTTGCCTCTGTTTCTCAACATAAATAAATTAACTTAAAAAATAAAATAGTATAATAATGTTAGTCATCACAAAAAAGTTATTAATTAATGATTATCTATTCTGATTATTACATTAATACATTGCAAATCATTTAACTTTAAAACTAAGTAGAATAAATGAATGTATAATTTTAAGTAAATTATGTGTATCTAAAAGTTATCAGCTCTTTTCTGTGACCATGAAACTTCCTAACAGCAAAAACTAACCTGATGGGACTTTGCTCAGAATTGTTTGCTATATTCAAAAAATAGTAAGGTAATGATGACTTAAACATCATAACGTTTAAAGAATGAAAGAAAGAATATGGAATCTTCTTTTAAATTCTGATCAGCAATGCCTGGAAGTATTAGTTGGACAAACTCAGGATCTATAGCTCGGAAACTCTGTAAACTACAGAAAACCCATTTTCACCTGACTTGGCCCTTCCCTGCCTCATGCGCATGCACAGAAAAGAGTGGTCTCTCCCAAAACCTGAAGAGCAGAAAAGATGTCCATGTAAAGGTTAGCCCTTTCTCTGTTTCACCAATCAGGGATCTTCTTGCATAGTTGTGGGCCTGTTTTGAGTACTTACTGGATTGCTTTCTTTTTCTTTTTTTTTTTTTTCCATTTCTGTAGTGGTTATCTTACACCAGATTTACTTTCATATTAACTTACAATCATTCACTTCACTAACCTATAAATATATATAACTAAGGGGCTCAAAAAGTAATTATATCTTCCACATTTTAAAAATCAATAAAAAATTTGTAATTCTTCTTCTATCTACATAATTAATGTGCTAAGGTTTCAACCTATACTGAAAACAACCCATCATATGCTGAGGATCTGTTAGAGCCCACAATTAGGAATAAGACAATATGAGTCCAGGTGTCAAGGACCGAAACCACTATGTTTTGGGCATCTAGTAATACCCTTATTTATGTGAGGTGCATCACATAGTAAATGCTCACTGAACTCTCATCATCTCCCAAAATATAAACTATTTTTCACATTTTGCAGATGAAGAAATGGAACGTAAGAGAGGTTGATAATTTTATTCAGGTAACAAATTTGTACATTATGTGCTCCGAGAATCTGGACTATGTACTGCTGTTGGTTGATTTTATTTCCAGTATCTTGAAAAGTGCCTACAACAAGGCACAGGAATTTTAAGAAAATGTCTCAAATGAATAAATTTCTGGAAAATAAAAAAGATTGTGCCCAAACCCACCTGTGTTCAACATCTCTGTATTTCCACTGTACCAGAAAGACTTTTTTCTTGGAAAAAATCGTATTAAGTTGGAAAGTTTGGTTCTAAGAAGACTTTTCTATTTGTTTCAAATTAAAATTTCGGGGTGGGGGCACCTGGGTGGCTCAGTCGGTTAAGTGTCCGACTTCAGCTCAGGTCATGACCTTGCAGTTTGTGGGTTCAAGCCCCAGATTGGGCTCTGTGCTGACAGCTAGGTCAGAGCCTGAAGCCTGTCTTCAGATTCTGTGTCTCTCTTTCTCTCTGCCCCTCTCCCACTCACTCTCTGTCTTTTTCTCTCTCTAAAATAAATAAACTTTAAAAATGATCAAGAATCTCATTCTGATTTTAAGTGTGGGTATTAGAATTTCTTAGGTCAGTAGGATGTCAGGGAGTCCAATCAACTGGACCTCACTCATGTTCCCACTAGAGACAGGGAATCTATTTTTTATTCTTAGAGTCTCACTGGTGCCCACAATCAGACAGGAAGTTAAAAAAAGAAAAGAAAAAGATCAGAAAAGCTTGGCTTGGACTGCTACCTTTGAGGCTACACGGAGCCACCACATTCTTTTCTGAATTCAGATCTTTAAATGAATTTTCATGTCATAAGTGCAAATTCTTGAATTAGCTTTTTTAACTTGGCCGTTGGTATGGTTTAAAGTAGAGGTTGGCAAATTACCCTCACTTGTTTGTGCAAGTTCATCTTTGCTGGAATGCTCTCTCATCTGTGAATGTTTATCTGTGATTGTTGAACCCCAATCGCATCCTGGAGTCTCGGTACAATACCCCAGGACAGGCTGATAGTGTTGGGTGGACATATTTCTAGTCAATGCCACATTTTGCTAAGAGCATTCAAGGAGATGTTTTTCCTAACTGAAGAAAAACAACCAAAAATACAGAATCCTCTGAGCCAAAGGACATGTACCTGGAATAAATTTAGTTGCAGATGACCCTCCCAACTCCGGAACTGGGAGACCAAGGGTTCAAAATTCCAACAGTAGTTCTTATCATCCAACCTGGAGACAGCCAACAATTTCCAGGAGGATATTTGAAAGAATGAAGCCATTTTTAGAAATCTATTGGTAATATGCCATTCATAGACTTTATTTGTACAAGAATGTAAATAATGCCAATCCTTATTTAATAAGACCCAAAAGACACGTACATCACAGAGGGCTCCTTGGGACACAAAGAAGCTCAGAATGCACATATGAGGAGGGAAATGGGGGACAAAGCACTCTCTCATCCTACTGGTATATTAGAATCTATTACTAAACCCACCTAGTTTGAATTGGAAAGTGTGCCTCCCGGATACAGATTCATCTCCATCATTTACTAACCTAGGAAGTCACTCTATTTCCCTGAGTCTTGAGTCTTGGTTTCCAAATATATCTAATAACAAACATAATGACACCTTCCATATCAGGCCTGCCAGCAGATTGAATGAGAATGTTCCAAAGTGCTTAGAAAAGTAGGTTGCATATGGTAATCAATGTATGTTAACTCTTATTATTTTATTCTTGATAGTCCATTTTTCTAGAAGCACATTGAGTAAAATAGACATTAAATGTATATTTGGTAAATTTTAGACCATGAGCTTAGCAAGCCTCAGAAATAATTCTAGCTATTATCAAAAGTGATTTTATTAATAGACCCATTTAGATATTTTTCAACATAAATTTTTGGGTGGTTAGTGCTAGAAAGGAATATTTTTTTCTTGATTTACCTAATCTCCATTTTAAGATATTTCCCTAAAGTCTCCTCACATTTTGAACCATCAAAAGCATCTATGTAGAGATGAAGGTAGTTAACACAGACCTAGCCCCTCTGTCCTGCTTGGATGGAGTAAAGTCTACCAAATATCTTAATTGCAGGCATTTTATTTGCTTTCCTCATCCCCATGCACCTGAACAAGTTGGGGACTTACATGACTCAGTGTGACTTTGTAGATTGAAATGTTCACTTGGATGGACAATCCCACATCTAGATGGATTGTGGGGGAATTAGGTGAGGAGAGAGCCAGTTCATTTAGTTCTCATGGCATGCTATATCCTCAAGCGTAGCTCCTTACCAGTGATAAATATGGCATGTTGATTGGTTGCTGAGCATTTTTTTCTTTTCATTTCATTATTTTTATTTTATTTTATTTTATTTATTTTGAAAGAGACAGAGAGGGTGAGTGGGGAAGGGGCAGAGAGGGAGGGAGAGAGAGAGAGAGAGAGAGAGAGAGAGAGAGAGAGAGAGAGAGTCCCAAGCAGGCTCTGCACTGTCAGCAAGGAGCCTGACTTGAGGCTGGAACTCAGGAAGCAGGAGATCAGGACCTGAGCTGAAACCAAGAGTCTAGTGCATACCTGACTGAGCCATCCAGGTACCCCAGGTTGCTGAGTGGGTCCTAAGTGTTATTTCTCATTTGTTTCAGAATATGGACAGAGAAAATGTTTGTTACTTACCGTACACGTTCAAGCATCCCAAACACAAAGAGGACCCTAAATATCCAAACAGTAGTTTGATGAACACAAAGGACACAGCAGGGCAAGGGGACATTAAGAAAGTGTATTTTTGTCTGCGTTGCCCTTTATGGCATACTGATTTCCAAACATTTTAAATCACTTTGTAAACATAGAGTTTAATATGTTTGAGCATCAACCTTAAAATAAAAAGGTATCTTTTGTTAGAAAAAAATCATCACAGAAGAAATGAGTGCCAATTTAGAAGGAATTAACTGCAACTTTTCCATCATTGTCTCTATGAAAGCACAACCAGATTATAATCCTAAAAATAAAGAAATGTTTCTTGCTTAGGTGTTTTCTTAATTTCCAGTTACGGCTAGAATTCCATCCCAATCAGATGAAAGCGGTTTATCTTTTCCCCCTGACTTACCTTTGGACTCCAGAGACCTTGACAATGACCGTTTGAATGGCAGAAGGGACACGAACATCATTCTGTATTTAGCCAGCACTCATGATGTCTGGTGTAAAAGTCCAATAAGCCTTTCTCTTTAAAAAGAAGTTATTTACAGTGAGTGTTTCCCCTCAAGGGGACACATGTACTAGTTCTATGTCAATAATTCTGTGGAGATGTGGCGATTACATCACCAAAAAAAGTATCAAAAGATGGAATTAATAGATTGTGAGTTTGGTTTTTTCTTTCTTTTTTATTTTTTACCTATGCTGGGGGTAAAACTGAACTTTAGCCTGAAAATTGCCAACTGCAGAACAAATATCATTCCATAGTTTAGTTTTTGTTAAGCAAAAATGATACATATGGAATGGTATATATGAAAAAAGGTGGATAAAATAGAGAAAAATATGCAAACAGATTAATTATTACTTTCCTTATTAACATAGATGCAGTCTACAGAGGTAAAGAAAAAGGAAAACCAGATCTCATTAAGTTAAATTCCAATGTATAGTTAGATATAGATGTATATGTGAGCAAAGATATAATAGATAGTCTCGAGATGGTCTATTCCCTTACTTATTTAAGGTTGATCAGCACACAGGAGATTCCTTGCAGGTAGAGATCTGATGATCCTGTAGCTCTCCGACACCCCCAGGGTCATTTAGTCCTTCAGGAGTCAATGCAGTATGCCTTCCAGCTCATCTTTAGGCACATTCGTACACTTCATGGACAGGACAGGGTACTTACAATGGATAAAGACGGTTTCATCTGGAAACTCCCAAGTAGAAGAGGGTTCATAGAGAGCATGAGGCACAGAGAGGAAGATACTAAGTACATCTGAGTGTCTCACACCCACTTTCATGGGTCCCGGTGCCTCCTCCAGTAAAAATGTCCTCCCTTTCTCAACTCCATTCTGCCATTCTGATTACACTGCCACATGGCCATGGAGGGGGGCAACTTTCCACTGGGCCATTAATCATTAATGTGGAAGTATTTACTGTGAAGTAAATCCTTTATTTTCTTCATCTGTCTCTCAGACCAACATCCTGGCCTTTGTAACTTTCCCAAATTTCATGATCCTTTGATCATAGTCTCTATATCTTAAGTAAAACAAAGGAGGAAAGTTGACCAAGACAACGAAAGACTGCTTATTATCACCATGTAACTACTCACGATATAAGGGACTATCTAACTCAGGAAGTCTGTGATAGTGCTTAATCTGGAACCAACCATGGCTATGTGCACACGGCATGCCTGTAACAGTGGAGCGAGGACAATGGAGGCCACTCCCAAGTAATGCCACTCCTAAATACTCCAAACATTATTTTCTAAACTCCAAATTTAGTTGCACACTTCATATCACACAGCAAATAAAATTATGTTAGTACATCTTCGGTGTAGTATCATTAAGAACTAGACCATTCTTAACTCCACTTTTGAGAATCCATGTTCACATGTTCAAAATTGTTCTTTGATTAAGCAACATTATAGGCCCATTTCATTAGATATTTCTTTATACTTTAAACGAATTTACTAAAAAGCTACAGGAATCGAAATAGTGTGGTACCAGCATAAGGGTAAGTCATCGGTAGATCATATAGATCACGGCAATAAAATTGAGTTTCCATAAATAAATATGTACATCTAAGGTCATTTATGGGGGAGAATATTTGCAAATCTAGTATCTGATAAGGGCCTAGTTGCCCTGGACTTTCAAGTTCTCTTCCCAGTGCATTTCTATGTACAAGAACTCAAGGGCCTAAGAGAGGGGAAGCCCACATGTATTTGCTCTGAATTCAGACCCTCTCTTCTACCCTTCCAAGGTAAAGAGGGATGGGCATCCCAAGAACAAATTTCCTTTTTTTTCTTTACTACCATGACTAATTTTAGACAAGTTCTCTTGGCTGCCTCTTTCCTTCTGGCCCTTTATGGCACAAAGGAAATAAAAAGATATATTTAAATAGATAGATAGATGATTGATTGATAGATAGATAGATAGATAGATAGATAGATAGATAGATAGATAGATACATGATAGATAGATATAGATAGATATAGAGATAGATAGACATAGAGATAGATAGACATAGATGTAGATAGGTAGATAAATAGATAGATAGATAGATAGATAGATAGATAGATAGATAGATAGATATAGGTATAAAGATATATAGATATAAAGGAAAACCAAGAACCCCCAGGAGAACCCAAATTTTTAAGGAAACATAAGCCATAGTACAGATGCAAGGGCACTTGGATGTGTCATCATTCCCCTTCAGTGTTTATAACGCTTTCATTTCTTCACTAAAGGCTTGTACTCCCTCCCAACTGCTATGGTTTTCTTACTTTGTCAGTAGGTATAAACCTTGTCCTAATCTTGTCTAGATTGGCAGTGAATCTTCATGCTTTTATATGCCCAGAACTCAGAAAGCACCATCTCATCCATGGCTGAGCATTGAACTTTGAAAATTGGGATTGTTCCAGAAAACCTAGATCATGTGGCCACTGCAGTTTGCCATAGGTTCATTTTTTCATGTATCACATATGACACAATGTGGTCACCTGGTTTTTCTCTGTGATTGCCTCATGCCCAACCTCCATTAACACTTTCCGTACGATGGGGTCACTACTCTCTGACAGGTGAATGGACAGTGAATCCCCTCCCCTCAACTGTCAGCTCTACATGGAGTCGCCCCAAACCCTTTAGCTTCATACACTTAGTGTACAGGACTTTGGACAAAGTAGGCTAACCCAATGAAAAAAAAGCATGAAAATTAAATGAACAAATCTCATTCAATCCCTAAGTTCTAGAAACTCCTAGGGCCATTCCACTTCTCTTTTCTCCTGGGATCGGCATGGCAGTCATGGATGTGTCTTCCTGAAGCCTCTTATTACATGCTTCACTGTGAATGAGTCACATAACTTTTCTGAGACTCAGAATCAGAAGCATCCTTTGAATAATAGTGGTTAATAATAAGCTGTTCTGCAATTTAAAGCAAAAGATGGATATAAGGCATTAACAGGTGGGAATCTCAGCAGAGAAATGGAAACTATAAAAAAGAAATGAAATGAAAATTCCAAAAAAAAAAAAAAAGAAATAATAAGCTGTTCTGTTTCTTACAGGTTTATTTTGAGAATTATATGAGAAAATGGGTTTCACGTAGTATTTTCAGCCATCGAGTTACATAAATGGTAACAATAGCATCACAATAACCATATACAGTGCTATGTAGTATCAGCGGTGCTGGGAACCCAACGCACAAGCCTTCCCAGTAGTGAGCAGTAGAAAGAACATGGGTGGTTGACTTTGAATGAGGCCACTTTGTGCCAAGTCATCCCAGACTTACATTATCCCTGGAGGGTAAGGTCTGTGAAAACCAATGGGCCAGATGGACTTCATGCCTACTGCATAGCCGATGCTTTACGCCTCATTGAGGACCCTCAGTGCCCACCTCACTGAAGGTAGTTTGAAATATCAAAACAGTCATTATTGCTGTAATGAGCTTTCATGTTTAATAGCTCCAAGCTTGAAGGATAGCTGGCTTTTCAGAGAGCCATCCATACAACAGTATGGTTCACCGCCCCCGAGGTAACCCAGATCCCACAGACTCCATCACTGCCACGGCCTCAGACTGAATAGGGCCCCGTGTGTGGGGGCAGTTTTAATGCAGTAGACAGACTAACCAAACCCCTGCCTCACAAATGGCTACTTCCTCTTCTTCCTACCAGGAGTCCTTCAGCAAGGGCATCTGGAAGTCACTGGGCTCAGTGGTAATAAAAAATAGTAAGGATCACACATAATAATCACAGTAAGAAAAACAGAAAACATTTATGTGTCCCAGGCACTCTGCTAGGTTTTTCCACATTGATTATTTTTAATCCTTAAAGACACACTATGATTTCATTATACATAGGTTATACATTAGGAGAAAGTATGTCATCATTTGTGGTTTACAGACCACATTCTAATAGTTTAAATCACTGTGTGTGTGTGTGTGTGTGTGTTGTGTGAGTGTGTGTCTGTGAAAACTCATGAGTGTGACGGAGTGATCTATATGTCCTTCTACTGAGCAAATAAAGAAATAATCCCAGAGCAGAGAGGTCAGAGTTTGTGCAATTAGCAGAGGCAGAGTTGGAAATTTACTTTCCTCTAGCTATTTTCTGTCTTTCTTTTTTTCTTTAAAACAAGTTTTTTCTTTAAAAAAAAACTGTTCCAGGGGCACCTGGGTGGCTCAGTCAGTTATGTGCCGGACTTTGGTTCAGGTCATAATCTCACAGTTCATGAGTTCAAGCCTCACATTGGGCTCTGTGCTGACAGCTCAGAGCCTGGGGCCTACTTTGGATTCTGTGTCTTCCTCTCTCTCTGCCCCGTCCCCACTCATGCTCTCTCTCTGTCTGTCTCAAAAAAATAAATAAACACTAAAAAAACTGTTCCATATTCTCCATTTTCAAAATTTCTTATCATTTTCTTTAGGCACAGTTTTTCCGTTTAAATAATACATTTGGATGATAAATGCTAAATATTACCTTCTTCAGTAGATGTTCTAAGAATTGTTTCCTATGATGAAGGCTGTCCTTTCATCTGAGGCCTGATAGGCAGAATTTTCTGATTTCCCATATTCTAGACTCCAAGGATGCATTCAGCCCTCTTTTGTTAAGTTTATTTATTTATTTTGAGAAAGGGAGACAGCACAAGTGAGTGAAGGACAAAGAGAGAGAGAGAGAGAGAGAGAGAGAGAGAGAGAGAATTCCAAGTAGGATTCACACTGTTAGTGCAGAGCCTGACGTGGGGCTTGAATCCAGGAATCATGAGATCATGACCTGAGCTGACGTTGGACACTTAACCAACTGAGTCACCCGGACGTCCCAGATGCATTCACTCTGGGCTGGACTGGAGTCTCTCCACTGACTGCCAAGACCACCTAAGAGATACAGAAACCCCCTCTCCCTTCTTAAAAAATACTTGTTTTAAGCACCACGGTATGTGTTTGTTTTGCTTGTTTCCTCAAGGACTTTACTGCTTTACATCACCAGAAGCTTAGAAACATAATAAACATAGAAAGGTGACCAGAGCCCCAGCATCTGTGGATTTATTATTATTATTATTACTATTATTATTATTATTATTATTATTATTAATCCTCCTAGGCTAGAGGGTCCTCTGCTCTCTAGGTCTGTGAAAGATGTTCATGAACGTCCCCCTTCCCATCTACCAGTGAAAGACATGACGTTCCTTCCATAGTTTAAGAGATATTTTCGCTATAATTAAGGCTGAAGTGACAATCTCACATCAGTTCAATTTAATGTAAGTTTATTCATCAAACACTCCATGTGAGGGGCAACTCATGAAGATGTACTAGTAACTCACATTGTGTCACTTCTTCCAGGACAGGGTGGGGGTGGCTTTCAATAAAACTGCAATGACAAATTGCCTTGCTCACAACAGGGGGAGGGTTTCAGGAAGTTACAGAAACAAAGTTCACCTTCATCACAGGGGTCTACAGAAGGAATATCCACCTCTTAGGTACCCCTTCTCCCAAGAAGGAACTTTTCGTAAGCCGTTCACCAAACACATACTGAAAACAGGTTTATTCTGAGGTCCTGAGAAACAGGTTTGTGTTCAGGGACTGGACGGGTCATACAGTATCACAGCCCATCATACTTCCTGGAAACGTGTGTACATGAGCTCCAGTGCCCCACGGGAGAGAAGAAGACTTCGCAGGGATAGAGAGATGGCCTCTTGTGATTGGTGGGCTCTCTCTACTTGTTCTCCTCTCAGAAAGGCCTTTCTAAACTCTCTCACAACCTGTAATTGAGGTAATTAATCTTTTTCTTTCCCCAGCATATGATTCCATTTGCATACTTTAACAGCATTTTAATAATTGAAGCTTTTTTCATAATTATCAGGAGTTAATCACTACATTTTAGGCAAAACGTCCAATACCAGACATCATTCAGAGTTGAGAAGAGGTTGAATATATGGGAAAATAATGGCAGGAAAGGGTCCTGCTCAGCAGATCAGTAGCTAAGGAATTGCCATGTTGATGAGCACCAGTTAAACACTAATTTCCCCCAAAAGCCTGCTCTAATAATTAACACATATTGAGGTCAAAGAAGCTTAGTTCTAAAATATTTTAGTATTTACTCAGCATTAACCTTCTTCTCCCATTTATTGTCAGCAAAAGACTTCATGTTTTCATAACGTGGAATAGCCTACAGGCTACGTATCAGCATAAACGCTCTCCAATAAATTCTTCAATTTCCTAGCCATTTGTTTTAGAATAAATTTATAGATCTCTTTACATTTCTTTATGCCTCTCCCATAGAAACTTCCATTCCCCTGGTTTACCTGCATTGGTTATCTATGATCTTCCACAATGAAACACCTGTGTGAATTCTAGAAAGCCAAGGGGGTCATGGACTATTTAAAATAAAGATGGCAGAAAAGAGATGAAGTTCCTAAGTAGATAAACATGAAAAGTCTCACCACCAGTCTTCATTTTGGAGAAGGAGAATGTGCAATAAACCTTTGAAAGAGTCACAAGGTGCTTCTTTGAGGTGAACTTTCTAGTCTGGTTTATCCTGTGAAGTCTATCGGCTACTCGAGTTTTAGAATATTTTAATGCAATCTATATTTGTGATTGTCTTTCCAATGTCCCCTCAGGACCTGAGGATGAGCACAAATGCTGGCGAAAGACCCTTGATCTCGTAACAATGACTATCATTTGCATGACATAAGATCCTTTATATGATCTTACAAACAATCTATCACTGATCACTCTAGATACTCATAACATAACATGCCCAAAACACCTCCTGTTTCCATATCTGCTGGATGTTTGGGGGGTTGAATATGTTGGTCTTACACTGGTTGTGAGAGCTTGATCAATGTAAAACCCTGGATCTTCTAAACTCAGATCCTGGGTGCCTCAGACTTGACTGTGCCTTTGGCATGAACAGATGACCTCATGTAAGAGACAGGGAATAATGGTAAATACTCTATCATACTTCATTACCTCTCTAAACAAGTCTGAACTAGCTGCCCTTAGTTTGGGTGCCCCTGACACCACACCCTCATTCTGTCATAGTAAGTGGCACATTATCATTATCAGCTTAATTGTATATCTTTCTTAAAAGAATGTAGCGTTCGTTCCTGTGGGCAGGGATGATGCCCATCTTGTCACTTTGGAGCTTATATTCTATTCTGGGCAAACACCCAAGTAGAATAAAAAGTATAAAATGATGATGAATGTTAAATAGAAAGTAAAGTGGGTAAGGGAAAGAGGGAGGGTTGAGGGAAGTAGAAATTTTCAACTGGAAAATCAAGGGCAGCCTCACTGAGAATGTGACACTTTGGTCAGAGCTTGAAACTGAGGAAGCAACCTTGAGGTACCTGAAGGAAGAAGTGCAGGTGCAAAGCTCTTGAAGTGGGGGATGGGACTGTGGGAACCAAGTGAACTCAGGACACAGTGACAGGAAGAGAGTCTTTGGCTGTCCAGAGGCACATCTGCTGATCCCATAGGGTAGCTCTTGGTTGGAGCCAGGTTCCTATGTCTGAAGGAATGGAAGCCATTACAGTGTTTTGAACAGAAGAAAAATATAACGTAATGTGATGTTTAAATTTATGGGTCAACTTGACTGGACTGCATGATGCCCGAGTGTTTGGGTTAAACATTATTTTGCAGATATCTGTGAGAATGTTTCTGGGTGAGACTGGCATTTGATTTGGTAGACTGAGTAATGCATATTGTTCTCTTAAATATTGGTGGGCACCTTCCAACCTGTTTAGAAAGCACTGAGTAGAACAACAAGATGGAGGAAGGGAGAAACTGCTTTCTTCTTGACTTTTTGAGTTGGGACATTCATCTTCTCTTGCCCTCAGACAGGGACTTATACTTTCGGGGCTCCTGGTTCTTAGGCCTTTGGACTCAGTGGAACTATACCGCCAAAATCTTTCTTGGGTATCCAGGTCACAGACAGCAGATGAAGCGATTTATCAGTCTTCATAATCCCATGGGTCAATTGCCTGTAATAAATCTATACAGAATCCTGACTAACACACTTACTGACTTAAAAGGTCTTGTTGTCTATTTCATTAAGATCAGATGATCTCTTAAAATAAGATCCTCCAGAGGTATGCTTTAAATATAATTTGGAAGATCAGTTAATATATTTTTTATGAATAACTCTGATAAACTAAGCTTATAAACTCTTACTGTTCCTTTTATCTGGAAAAAGGAAAAACCTTTATCTGGAAAAAGGTCACAAGACTTCAAGAATAAGTAGGAGGAATCTAATGGGAGAGTGGTCTTTCTAAGTAACTTTTAAATATTACCACATAGTAACCAAATCATTATATTTATATTTAACTTTATAATGAAGATATTTTGAATAAAACTTTACATAGATTATTCTTAAGATTTTCTGTGTTTACTCTTACCTATACCTTTTACCTATATTATAAAGAAATCACACCAAATATTTGGATCTGAAAATAGGAATATAAAAGTCTACCTCACAGAACTCTTGGGAGGATCAATTGAGATGAAGTAAGGAAAAAAGCCAGCAGATTTTAGCACTAGAAAGTATTCAATAACATTTTAGTTTTTTGTTTGTTTGTTTGTTCATTTGTGTTAAGAAGAATTGAAAATGTATACTGGTAAAGCTGAATTGAATTCTGTGCTCAAACTAGAAACCCCAACTTCCTATGTATTATGAAAATATTAGATTTAAAATATCTTCAATCTTCTGTCATCTCCATCATTGGAAATTGAATAAAAGAAACTCAAGATAAATCCAGAGCTTTAAAAAGTCTCAAAATTTCCATAAAGTATATGAATTGTAAAATGTCATTTCTTTGGGACAAGGGGGGAGGGAGCCAATATAAAAAGGAGAAATAAGCCAGTATTGGTTTTCTTTTTCAAAAGCACCATGGCCACTTTCATCCTGAACAACATATCTTTTTTACTTACATTTTTGAAGCAATGTGGATTTTTCTCTTTCCCTGAGTCGAAGTATAAACAAAGACAGAAACAAATGAACAGTGTCAATATTTTATCTACGAAAATTTCAGGTATTATATCAGGTTTTCTTATTCCTCTTTTAATTATTTAGCGAGGTGGCATTTTATGACTTTTTTCTTCCTTTTACTGTATACAGTCAATAATATCTTTCCAGATGTAGCTGAAATGCCACTTCTGTGATTCACAAGGCCGCAGAGTTACAAAGGTAGAGAGTATCTGCAAGGTTTAGTACCCGTGCAATCATTGTTTCCCCAGGTTTTGTTGTTGTTTGGAGACAGATTTATATCTACAATTATGATTGTGTTTGTTTTCTCAGCCTTTCCATTTCTTTCTGCTACTGCTGCCCTTCCATGGGTACCCTGGGGACACCCTTTGAGCACCTTGGAGCAGAAACAAAGATGCAGGGCAACAGAGATACTGATTCTTGAGCGCGGACCAAACCATATCGAACCCAATGGTTACAGAAAGTTGGAGAGGAGGGTCAGGAAGAGAGAAAGGACTGGGAGAAGAAAAAAAGCAGAAATCTCTCCCTTCTGGGGGGAAGAAGAGATGTTAGAAGGAGGACAAGGGCCGGGACTCAGCACCAAGTTTCTTTCAAGTGTGGACTGTCATTCCTCCCATCCAGACCTAGGTAATAACAGAAGCTGGAGTCCTGGGGACTTGTCAGCCCCTGGAGTGAATCTAAGGATGTGGGCATCTTTCATGGCCACAAGGACATTAAGGAATATCTCAGCCCCCTGATTAAGACCAAATCCACCATATTCATAAGATGTCCTTTCACAGTGGGCCAGCCCTGGTATTTTTAGTCTGTTTTGTTTTAGGTTGTTTTAACTTACCTTTTACCATGAAATAAATGTACACCCAATTTAGAAAATTATACACACATATATATATATATTCACACATATCTGTATATATTTACACATACACACACACACACACATAGGTCTGAAAATCAAATAGTGTGAGTGCTCCAACTTTGTTAACCTTATTCAAATTGTTTTGGCTACTCCAGATACTTGGAATCATCATATACATGCTCAGTAACATGGTCTTTTCCACAAGAAAGATCGCTGGCATTTTGATTTGGAATGAATTAAATCTAAAGCTTAAGGAGATAAAACAGGCATTTTAAATTTTAGTTATTCCAATTCATAAGTATTGTACATGCATCTTCATTTAATATTTCATTTTTTTCTCTCAGTAGCATTTGATGGTCATTCTGCATATGGTTTCTACACGTACAATGTTTAAAACATTTGTCCTTAAGTATTATTTTGTTTTTCAGCGATTGGAACTGGCAATATTTTAAATGTTATGCTTGCTATTTATGTATAAAAGTATAATTCCTTTTTGTACACTGAACTTACATGCCACAACCTTGTGAAATTTACATATTACTTCTATGAGCTTTTCTGTAGTTTCCGTATGATTTTCTACATATGCCATAATGTGCTGTGAACATAAAATCAATTTACTTCCTTCTTTTAAATATTCATATTTTAGGGACACCTGGGTGGCTCAGTCATTTAAGCGTCTGACTTTGGCTCAGGTTATGATCTCATGGTTCATGAGTTACAATCCCATATTGGGCTTTATGCTGACAGCTCAGAGCCTGGAGCCTGCTTTGGATCCTGTGTCTTTCTCTTGCTCTCTGCCATACTCTCTCTCCCTCTCTCAAAAATAAACATTAAATTTTTTTTATACTTAATATTCATATTTTATTTACTTTGCTTGCTTATTGAAATACCTAGAACATCTAATTTGGTATTAAATAGAAGTGGTAAAAGTAGAAATCTTCACCTTTTTCCCAGTCCCAAGGGATAACTATTCAATGTTTGCTACTTTAAGAGAGAGAGGGGGGAGAGAGAATGAAATTGGATAGATAAATACAAGAAATAAAAAACGATTTTACTACAGATCAATAAAATATAGATACCAATAAAATAGATACCAATAAAAATATCTCAGAATATAATTGATGATTTTATGTCAGTAAATGGTGATAAACAGGTAAAATAGGAACATTTTTAGAAAATCATACTGTCATTGAAAAAAAAGAGTTTCTAAATAGTCCTATATCTTTAAAGAAATTAATCTATAATGAAAAATCTTGCCACGAGAAAAAACTCCAGATACAGATGGCTTCACCACAAAATTTTAAAAAGCCAGGCAGAGAAGGACAGAAACCATATGTTTGCACTCATAGGTCTAGCAGGAAAACAAGAGAGACCTAATGGAGAACCAGGGGGAACGGAGGAGGGAGAGAGAGTTGGGGAGAGAGAGGGATGCAGAACTTGAGAGACTATTGAATGCTGAGAATGAACTGAGGGTTGGGGGGAGGGGGGAGGGGGGAAGAGAGGT